>NW_026128182.1:0-11984 GCF_022985175.1 Labeo rohita
AAATCACTGTTATTGACACACCTGGAATTTTTGACACAGTTGTTACCGAGGAAGATATCAGAGCTGAAATCATTAAATCCATCACTGAAGTGGGTCCAAGTCCTGACATGATGGTAATGATTCTAAAGGTAGCAAGGTACACAAAACAGGAAATTGTGGAATTTGTGAAGGAGAGTCCAAAACTTCAGCAGCTTGTTGAAAAATGTGGAGGTCGTGCTCATGTTACTGACAACAAACACTGGAGAAAATGCTGGTGGGGTTACAGGAGCAACAGAGTTCAGGTGAAAAAGCTGTTGAAGACCATCGAGAAGAATCTGAAGGGAAGTAAGGAAGGCTGCTTTAACAATGAGCTGCTTCAGATGGTGGAGGAAGAAATTCAAGAAGAGATTAAAAACATAGAGGACAATTTGCATGCAGAAGAGAAAAAAGGAAGAGCTAAAGAAAACTTTTATAAAAAAACTTCTCGTGAGGCTTGCCGGAGTGACCACAGGGACACTGATCGGTGCTTTTCTGGGCATCGGCATCGCAGTGGGAGCTGTTGTGGCTTTACTCAAAGCAGCAAAGTTTGCATCAGCGGTGAAAGCCATTGGGGTGGAAGCGGCAGTGGGTGCCTGCATCGGAGCAGCAGTGGGTTCAGGAATCGCCGGTGTTCTTGGAGCTGCAGCTCTGGTAGGAGGTGTTGGAGGAGGAATCACTGGATACAACATGACAGAGGAAGCTGATTCTGTGGGTGAAACTATAATAAAGGCAGCAAGAGCAAGCCATGAGAATGAAAAAACAATTGTTGAAATGGCAGAACTCCCATGCTTTTTTAACAAAATAGATGTCATTTGTGAATAAAATTGGCAATTATTTCTTAGCTGTTGACCTAAAGAGGCCTCTGTACTGGTCATCTCCAAAACGTACTTGCTTACTAACATAACCTTGGTTCCCTGAGATACTGGAATGAGTACTGCGTCTGCTTAAGACACTATAGGGAAAAACTCCTTTTTCTCAGAGACTGAAGCCTTTTTCAATAATGCAGTGTAACTGCATGGCCGTTAGTTTGTGCAGTGGATAAAGATGAACCAATGGCTTGGCGGTGGAGCCGCATGAGCCTATGGCGATGAAGTCCGGCAGAATCCACCAAAGAGGGCGGAGTATCTGGCTATATAAGCTGGCATTTAGGTGTCATGTATATACAACAGGGCCAGACTCATTGAGGTTGGTCACCTAAGCGATAATCCCAAGGGAATCGTACAGCCTCGGAACTCATGCTGAGGTCCAAGAGCGTACATGAATGGAGTACTGGATTTGTAAGAATAAATCCAACTTAAGCAGAGAGGACCCGGGCCTGTAAGGCCGGGTCATCCAGAATATAAAATCTGGCAAATGTGGACGGCAAGGCCCAGCCAGCCGCCGCACAAATTTCTGCAATGGACACACCACTTTCCAGACAGGCGGGGTTCAGACTTTCGGGGTTCGAAAGTGCCTGTAGGTCACCCATATATTTTACAGGCACTGATGCTAGTAGCAGAGGGGTCTTCAACTTCAAAATGCCAACATTTCCAGGCAGTTGATGTGAAGGCAGTTTTCTCTCTTCGACCAGTGGCCGAAAGCAGGCTTTGAGATTCTTAAAAGGCGAATCTCAAGAATCGCCTGTGGTGGGGGGGCAATCTGGATGTGAAAGTAAGCGTCTTTCAGATCCAGTGAACAGAACCAGTCCCCTTGGCAAACTTGCGAGAGGATCTGCTTCAGCGTAAGCATTCTGAACTGCCGTCTCACGAGGGCACAATTCCGGTGTCTTAGATCAAGGATGGATCTCAGACCTCCATCCTTTTTGGGGATGAGGAAGCAGTGGCTGTAAAAGCCTGACTCGCTCTGAGCTGGGGGGGACCGTTTTTATGGCTCCTTTTTTCAGCAGGTTCCTCACCGGTGGGCAGGACGTCTGCGTTCTTGCCCTGAACCGAGGTGGAGACCACTCTGCTGAAATGTGGGGGTCTTCGAGTGAATTGAAGTGTATAACCTCATCTTATTACACCCAGCTCGACACTCCAGGGATGGCTTGCCAAGCCTCGACCTGTAAGGCAAGGGGATGCATTGTCTCAAACAGCTGACCGCTCTGCATGGGCTTGCTGTTTGTAATAGGTGAAAGAGGAAATGTGCTCTCTTTTTGAGAATATTTGTGTTTTATTTTTTCCACTATAACAGCGAACGGTTGTGTGGGCATTGTTTGAACAGACCCAGGGTTCACAACTGTGTTTGTCAGAAAAACGTTGCCATCGGCACCCGGAACCAAACAGGAGGTAAAAACGAGGTAGCCTGGGGGCTGGTCCGGCTCCAGCGAGATTTGGCCCCTTTCTCTTCTCTCCCCATGGATCAGGAAGACGTCTTTGGCACCTGGTCCAGCACTACCTTGGGCCAGGGTCCCTGGCGTTTAGGAAATGGGTAGCGCCTGGGTGAGTGGGAGCGATGACGGGGCTCAGGCTTGGGAGCTGACTGAGCTGGTCACGCTGGGCTCTGCAGATGCCGTGGGGGCAGGGCCGTGAGACAAGCCCGACAGTTCCTCTGCGTCAGAAGCCACCAAAGACATGCTGTCATCCATGGCATCGCACTTACTCCCACCGAAAGAGACCAGATTGCTCACAGCCACAGAGGATGCTTGTCTGGGTGAGAGAAAAGCACGGAGGAAGCCTCTCTAAGTGGCAAGAGTGAGGCACGTGGGGTCTCAGCTGGCGTGAGCTCACTCTGCACTGAGCGCTGAGCTCCTCTGCCCCGCTGCTTTTTCCTCACAGGCTCCTGGGAGGAAGAAAGTGGGAGGGTGCAAGAGGCGGAACTGCATTCTGAAAAGAACGCTATCCGCAAGAGAAGTGAGACTCATATCCGCGCAATGAGGAAATTCCGCGGTGTGTGCGGGGGAGCCCTGCATGAGTGACAGTGATGGCGTGGCATTTGAAACAATGGCAAATAGAAATTTGCTCTTAGGAAATTGCTGCAGACGCTAAAGGTGGCAGGAAGCAGCGAAGACAGCCGAGCAGGAACCGGTCTTGATCTGCTGAAGAGGCTTGATCATGGCGAGCTTGATTGTAGAGCGAAGGCCTGAGTCCCGTAGCGAAGATGTAGAGTCGTCGCTGAAGGAGAAGAATCTGATGATCCTATGACGAAATGCCCGCTTATATAGCCAGACACTCCGCCCTCTTTGGCGGATTCTGGTAGGATTCATCACCAGGTTTGTGCAGCTCTGCCACCAAGCCATTAGTTCATCTTTATCCACTGCATGAACCAACTGCCGTGCATTTACACTGTGTTATTGAAAAAAGCCTCAGTCTCAGAGAAAAAGGAGTTTTTTCCCATAGCGTCTTAAGCAGACGCAGTACGAGTGAAATATCGACAGGGAACCAGACTTGTAATTACTATACAGGGAGTCTAGTTGGAGGATCTATCCTAAGTGTGACTTCAGTACCTATAGAAATGTATAAGCAGTGGTTGAGGTCAAGGAGTATAGAAAGTCTTATTACAATCCATTTCACGTTTGCATTTTGAGGTAAAAACAACACTCTAAAACATGATACACATCAAATATTCTTATGAGCTTCACCATGGCTTGAAAAATCTTACCCATAACAGATAATGCTCTGGGTACGCTATTCAAAACTGAGGTAAAATTGACACAATTGGTTTACTTACCCAAGTTGAATCAACGTTGATTTTCAGTTGGTTGAAACAACGTTACAGAATCAACGCATATTCCAGCATAAAATCGATCTTGGTTGGCTTACCTAACATTGAAACTATGTTAATTTCAGTGGGGTAAAATGACGCTATACAATTTCCTGCTTGTTTCTCATATACTTTATACTAGATAAATTAGCCTGTATATGAAATAACTTATTAAACACACATTAAATTCAGTCATAATTGATTTATTATATTTGCAGAATTCACAAATACATGTTTAAAGCACAAACCTTCTATATAAGACTAACATAGAAAATGCATTGACACTCAAATACACACAAAAAAAATAATAGAAGGTAAACACACAAAGAAAGTAAATTATAGGCTAACAGAAAAGTGTCAAGTTACACATTAAAAACTATATTCACTTCAGAATAAAAATGTCATGTTATCTTGTACCAAATGTGTTTGCCTTTTTATTTTTAGTGGGGCATAATAGGAGATGTAAGGCAGAACATTAAGAGACTGACAGCCTCAGTCACCATTCACTATCATTGCTGCCAGTGTTGGGGAGTAATTAGTTACATGTAACGGAATTACGTAATTTAATTACTAAATAAATGTAATTGTAATACAGTTACAGAGAAAAAATGTGTAATTAAATTACAGTTACTTTTGAAAAATGCCAGTGATTACAAAGGGGATTACCTCTGAATTTTTTCACACACCCACCCCCACTTACAGATTTAGTTGACGACTTTCATAAATTGCACTGACTGCTCTAAAATGAGACACCAGTGTTTCAGGAGTTTAGGACACAGAATAGGACACATGCTTATTCGATAACTGTTTTATTTTCTATTTGGGTTTAATGCATAAACTTTATTTTTTAAGATTGTTTTTTTCCAAGGCATTGTTAGATGCTAGTGTTTTCTGTCATAAATATGCAAACATTTGATTTCAAACCCAGTATCATAGCTATTAAGCTATTTCTTGTTATGATGTTATATATGTTATGATCTTGTTTTGACATATAGCGCAACTGCGCTCACGGTGACCCGAGTTCGATTCCCATCTCGAGGTCCTTTGCCGATCTCGCTACACTCTCTCAATTCAATCTCTCTTAATCCAAGTAATGAAGGATTTTGAAAGTCTGACAGTAATCAGTGTTTGGTGCTACTGTAAGGTTAACTCTGCCCGGTTTAAATGTTTCATAATGATTAACAGTTGAAAATATTAGAAATTTAGAAAAGTAATCAAAAAGTAATTAAAAGTATTAAGTTACATTACTTTAATAAAGCAATTGAAAAGTGACACTATTTATTACATTTTAAATCGAGTAACTTTTAATCTGTGACCTATTACATTTCCAAAGTAACCTTCCCAACACTGCATATAGCACAAATCAAGCTTCAGCACCAGGGGCCGTATGTATAAAGCTGCTCAAGTCTTAAGTGTATCAAAATTCTAAGAATGACATAATTTTACTCTTATTCCTAGACTTAAGAAAAAGAGTGATTCATAAAGGTTTCTAAGTGTTATGACTAGGGTTGCAAAGGGGCGGAAATTTTCCGGTAAATTTCCGGAAACTTTCCATGGAAACTTTGTCCGGGGAATTTTGGAAATATTCCAATTTGGAAATTTAACAGAAATTTACGGGAATTTACGGGAATTTATGGGAATTAATTTGAAATTTGGGGAAATTTAGAGAAGCTGTATCATAAACAAATATAAATTTCAACATTTTGTTTGATTATAAGCTGACATGCATGCAAACTAATACAAATTTTAAAAATGACATTTTTTGATTTTGATTTTGGAATCTGTGATGCTTTTTTCCTGAATTTAACTTAAAAAGAACATAATTTATTCAAAACTGAAATCTTTTCTAACAATATAAGTCTTTACTATTACTTTTTATTAACTGAACACATCCTTGTTTAATAAAAGTATTGAAAAAAAAAAACATACTGACCCCAAACCTTTGAACAGTACTGTACTGTTAAAAAAGGACTTATATTTTAAATAAATGCTGTTCTTTTTCATTAAAGAATCCTGTAAGAAAAGGGAATTTAAAAAAAAAATTAAGCAGCACAGCTGTTTCCAAAATTGATAAATCAGCATTTCAGAATGATTTCTGAAGGATTACGTCAATGTGACAGTGAAGACTGTAGTAAATTCAGCTTTTTTTATAGCAATACATTATAATTTAAAGTATATTAAAACAGAAAACCATTATTTTAAATTGTAATACTTCACAATATTACTGTTTTGTTCTGTAATTTTGCTGAAAAATAAATGAAGGCTTGATGTACATAAGAAATCATAAGAGATGTTCAGAAAACATCAAAAATAGGAATGTGTCCAAACTTTTGACAAGTTCTGTACTTCTGTATGAAACTGGCTAGCAGAAGGTATAAGGAATAGCACTGCAGCTTAAGCTAGCTAGCATTTGATACTTCCTAAATAGTAAATGAAATAATGCTAACTAGCTTAGATTGTTCATATCTGATTTACTGGCTAGCTACTGTATAAACACTGGGACATGAGATATACTGTATAAACATTTTGGTTTTTGCTAGTTAAACTTACCTAAACTTACTTACTTTACACAAGTAATATCAAAATTTAGATGTAGCCCTTGGGCTTAAATGCAGCAACTGTGCCTTCAGCGAAAATGGGGGGGAATTCCCCCCTTAGGTGACTACTAGGGGAACTGTGTGGGGGAGGGTCATTTTTAGACTGTTTTTTAAATTATTATTATCTCACCTAAATGTTTGCTCAGCCAGTGTATTTGTTTTAACAATGGCATAATTTAGTTGCGCAGTAGCTTACACACAGCACAAGGAAGTTATAAACATATATATTTTTGTAATATTTATGTAATTTACATGAACACTAACCATAATATATTTTGATAGTTTGATCTGTGCATGTTATAGAGGAATGTACAGTGGATGTAGGGTGTGTGGCCTTAACAGCCCTGCAGTAAGCAGTGTGCATGTGACTGAGCAGTGTGTAGGTCAGAAATTAAACTAAAATTGCATTAAACATGGTTGTTTTAACCAAGATTATGCTGCAAGTTTTTCTTCTCATCTACATTTACCTTCCCAGTTCCTGCAATTTTGCAAATTCCCAGTTTATTCCCAATAATTTCCATTAATTCCCATATATTCCCATTAATTCCCGTTAATTCCCATATATTCCCGTTAATTCCCATGGAAAGTTTCCAGTCTTGAAAATTCCTGGAATTTTGCAACCCTAGTTATGACTAGGTCTCCTAACCTAGTTAGGAGTAACAAGACGGTAGCAGAGAGGAGGAGACACACACTTTCCAAAGAACATATGACGTACTGGAGTTATATGATATGGAATTGATAAAACGATACAAACTTGATCATCAAGCAATTTTTTTTTTGTAACTGACCAAGTAAGAAAGTTAATAACTTATTCCACTCTACAAATCAATGCTCTAACTGCAGAAATTAAAGTAGTAATTATGTTTTTTTTTCACTGGAAAATTGGAAAAATATAAATATGTGACCCTGGACCACAAAACCAGTCTTAAGTCGCTGTGGTTTATTTGTAGCAATAGCCAAAAATACATTGTATGGGTCAAAATTATCGATTTTTCGTTTATGCCAAAAATCATTAGGAAATTAAGTAAAGATCATGTTCCATGAAGATATTTTGTCAAATTCCTACTGTAAATATATCAAAACCTAATTTTTGATTAGTAACATTCATTATTAACAACGTAATTTGGACAACTTTAAAGGTGATTTTCTCAATTTTTTATTTTTTTGCACCCTCAGATTCCATATATTCAAATAGTTGTATCTCGGACAAATATTGTCATACTGTCACACCGTCACACTCACCTGACCCTGGACCAGTCTCCACCGAACGCACGCAATCACCCGCACCTGATTCAGCACCAATCACTCGCTCGCAATCACCGGACTACTAGCACCTGGTCACAATCAGCAGCTCCCTTTAAAAGGATCGCTCAGCCATTCATTCGATGGCTGAGCTCAAGGTTGATACGTTCTGTCATTCCTGGATCATCTGCCTGCATGTCTACTCGCGTGCCCTTTTGAAGAACGAACTTTGTCTGCCTTGCTTCTTGAATGAATGCCTTACAGATTGAGTATACTTCTATTATCTGCACTAATACTTACCTGGACATTTACCTACAGAGAACCTGTGTGATTTGTGATCCTGTTGACATCTACCAGCACTAATACTCACCTGAACACTTACCTGCGGAATCCTGTTTGATTTGTGATCCTGTTGACGTTTACTTGCTTTAATACTTACCTGGATATTTACCTGCAGAGAACCTGTTTACGTTGAGTACATTAAATAAACTCACTTGTTATACTTTACCCCTTTTGTCTGTTGTGACTGAGCGTGACACATACACCAATGGAAAGCTTATTTATTTAGCTTTCAGATGATGTAAAAATCTAAATTTTGAAAAATTGACCCTTATGACTGGTTTTGTGGTCCAGGGTCACATATATCAGTGGGATATAGTGTTGTAATCTAAGTAAGGTTTGTCCAAGAAATTGATTTTGTGAGGGGTGAGGAAGTGACTAAACACTTATCAATAAACTGGCAACATTGACTACAATATTATCAGTTTTTTTACATTTTGTAGGTTCTCTCTTGTTTTTGCATGTGTTCATAATTTCTTTGTATGCACAAATTGACCACACAATTTGTCAGGTTTCATTGCATTATTATCAGAAATAAAATACTATATGGCAGTTTATTGACTTTCCAACTGACCGTCAAGCCATGCTGCAAAAACAAGCCACTTTTCTGAGGATTGTGGGCTTTCTTGGAGTTATTGGAGCTGCTGAAGGAACTCATGTTCACATCATTGCTGTAAATGAGGAGACATACCAATAGAGAAAGATTTCAAAACATCAATAATAATTTGTGATAATGTTGCACAATGCAAAGCATTTAAAAAAATACATTGAAATATTAAATAGTGTCTTAATTAAATGATTTTATTGTAGTTACATCAAATGATTGATGTTGTGCTGCTGTGACTGCACATGAACAGGCTCACTATTGGCTGTTTCAGAGGTCATTTTGGGTTGACATCATTGTAATCCTTAGTTCACAACACTTAAGTGTCCCCTCAGTCAACACTTAAGGATCAGTCTTGGACTTTACTGAAAGTGAAAGCTGCTTTTAGCTTCTTTATAAAAGTCTCCTACTCTTGGAAAAGTCCTACGTTTTACTAAGAATTTTTTGACAGTCATGTCAAAGCTTAAGACCATTTTTAAAAGCATTTCTGAGAAGTTTTATACACTTGGGCCCAGTACTTTGATGTGTTTTTTTTTTTTTTTTTTTTTTACACAAGCTTTAAAATTTTAGTGGTGAGTGTAACTTTCTTCTCTTTATTTTCAATCACCTGTGTCGAAACCTCTATGAATGACACGCCATATGTGTGCTTCGGTTTGTTTGTTGTGTGCCAGCCCCTACTTTCTAAATAAATACAATACAAATGTTTGATTTTAAACATTATCTTTTCTGACTTCTGTTTTATGTGAATTTTCGCACACGCACAATGCAAACCAGTGTAACACCTGAAATGATCTTCCCATGGAACCAAACTTCAGGAACTTGATTAAAACAGATCCCATGCAACAAAACAATAAAACTAATTTGGAGATGAGACCTCCAAATAGAGCAAATGACACTACCTCGCCCAAACTTCCCTCCTTGCTCATTTATATCCCTTTATATCCTTTCCCCTCTCATTCTTCTCCCCCAACAGGCTTCACTGAAAGTTAACTAAGTATCTTGTAGTTTAGTATCATTGTAAAGTATCATTGTTTAGTATCATTGTAAAGAGTCTCAGTGTGATTGGTAAAATGGTCTCAATTTCAAAGCAGTCACTTATATTATGAGAAAGATCGAGAATGTTTGAAGAATTCTGTTTTGCTGCTGAGGGGTGTGTCTCCGTCAGGGTCTGGTGAGAATGTTTTCCTATCTGATCTTAGCAAGTTGCAGCTGCATGACAAAGGAAACGTTTTGTATGAGTAAGCATGTGGCAACTGAGTTTAAAGTATTAGGTCACTTTGCATCCTCTGACTTAGTCTCATGCCCAGAGACCATTGGCTGAACATCTGACGCATACAGCACACAAAATTGGAAACACTTAAAGGAAAAGTCCACTTCCAGAACAAAATTTGACATATAATGTACTCACCCCCTTGTCATCCAAGATGTTTATGTCTTTCTTTCTTTAGTCATAAAGAAATTATGTTTTTTGAGGAAAACATTTCAGGATTTTTTTTCCATATAATGGACTGCTATGGTCCCCCGAGATTGAACTTCCAAAATACAGTTTAAATGTGGCTTCAAATGATCCCAAATGTGCTTGTAATTTAAATTTAATTTAAATACTTTTTAATCTCAAACATTCGTCTTGCTCTGCCTGAACTCTGTCCATTCTGGTTCAAGACAGTTAGGGTATGTTGAAAAACTCCAATCGCATTTTCTCCCTCAACTTCAAAAATCATTTCAAAATCATCCTACATCACTGCAGAAGTACTGACCCAGTCTTTGCAAAGTGAGCATGCAAAGAAGATCAAACACCCTTAACAAAAAAGGTAAAACAGCGATATAGGACGATTTTGAAGTTGAGAGGGAACATGAGGTGGGAGTTTTTCGACATACTCTAACTGTCACGAACTGGAAAAGTTCAGGCAGAGTAAGACAAGACAAGCATTTGACATTAAAAATATTTAAATTGTATTATTTAATGAAAATAACAGATCGTTTCGATAGATAAGACTCTTCTTCCTCGACTGGGATCGTTTACAACCACATTTGTGATCGTTTGAAGCCGCATTTAAACTGCATTTTGAATTCAAACTCAGGGCACCATATCAATCCGTTATATGGAGAAAAATCCTGAAATGTTTTCCTCAAAAAAACATAATTTTTTTATGACTGAAGAAAGAAGACATGAACATCTTGGATGACAAGGGGGTGAGTACATTATCTGTAAATGTTTGTTCTGGAAGTGGACTTCTCCTTTAAGGAGTTTTGAAGTGGGTCAACGAATTGGTTGAACTCAACAAAATTTCCGGTAGATGTGTGTCACGTTCTTTAACGTTCCGCCTTGAATCAACGATGCCGTGATGCCAAACCCCTTCACGAAAGAAGAAAGCTATCGTGACAGACACTGTGTCAAAGCCCTTTGTCTGGGGCTCACGGGGGCGGCCAAGGAAGCAGACAGTGGGACAGAGGTCCTCATCAGACGTCATCCCCTCTGACCTCATCCAACCATTCTGCTGGCTCAGCCACTGGACAATAAATGATGTGAACTGGCTACTGAGTGAATTTGCAGTTGTCACAATCACAGCTGTTTCCTTTCCCACTCAAGCCAACACAGACCAGGCACTAAAGGAACTGCATGGGAAGATAAGCAGGCAGGAAACCGCTTAGCAAGTCTATAGACTTACAGACTACAGTCCCAGCAATGGAAATTCTGCAAAAATTGACTTATTTTCTGTGCTTACACTGATTTTGTTTCTTGCCAAACTAAAAAAATTATAATCCAGCTTCTCTTCACTGAAAGACATCTGCAAGTAATATTTTATTTTATTATTTGATATGTGTTTCGATTATTATTTGCAAATAATAGTGTATCAGTTATAACAGACAAAGGTTTGAACAAATCTATTTATTCCAAGACCTCCATCCTTTTTGGGGATGAGGAAGTAGCGGCTGTAAAAGCCTGACTTGCTCTGAGCTGGGGGGGACAGTTTTTATGGCTCCTTTTTTCAGCAGGTTCCTCACCTCGGTGCGCAGGACATCTGCGTCCTTGCCCTGAACCGAGGTGGAGACCACTCTGCTGAAATGTGGGGGTCTTCGAGCGATTTGAAGTGTATAACCTCGTTTTATTATCCTCAACATCCAGCTTGACACTCCGGGGATGGCTTGCCAAGCCTGGGCCCGTAAGGCAAGGGGATGGATGGTCTCGAACAGTTGACCACCCTGCATGGGCTTGCTGTTCGTAATAGGTGGAAGAGGAAATGTGCTCTCTTTTTGAGAATATTTGTGTCTTATTTTGTCCACTATAACAGCGAATGGTTGTGTGGGCACTGTTTGAACAGACCCAGGGTTCACAACTGTGTTTTTCAGAAACGCATTGCCATCGGCACCCAGAACCGAACAGGATGCTTGGAGGCAAAAACGAGGTAGCTTGGGGGCTGGTCCGGCTCCAGCGAGATTTGGCCCCTTTCTCTTCTCTCCCCATGGATCAGGAAGACGTCTTTGGCACCTGGTCCAGCACT
>NW_026128183.1:0-11975 GCF_022985175.1 Labeo rohita
CTTTGTGTGTGTCATTGTCATTTCACACAGAACACGTCACATCAATTTGAAAACAGCACCACCTGTTGGTCAAAAGTGATAAGCCATTAAATTTTATTACGATTGGTTGTATTTATGATTTTCAGCCATTTCAACTGATATTATCCTAAAATGGCTTAAGTTACTCATTGTTGTAGTCGGTCTGCTGCTACTTGCCGTGCTTAACTCCTCATTCTGCCTCTTTTGTGCTTGGCCCCGCAATTGCTGCTTGCAGCTATATTTTAAACTATATTTGATCAAATTGAGTTGGCCCAACTCAATTACATTTCATTGCATGAATTTAATTTTTATGAGTTGGGGTTACACATTGGATGGAAATCTTGCCCTTAATTAAATTAAGTTCATCCAATGAATTATTTTTTTTGAGTGCATGTGTAATCGGATGTATCTGTAATCAGATGCACTTTCAAAACTGGAACATAATCTAATTTCAGTCCCTAACATGTGTTTCATTAACACATAAGCCTTTCTTTATGTTTACAGACATGACATAATGACGCAAATACGTTACAGACTGCAGCTCTAAGTGAATAATGTAATGGATTTTTAAAATAAAATATTCTGGTCATGTTTGACTCAAAAACCTAAATTACGATTCTATGCATTGTGACATTTTGAGGTTTCACACAAATATTTGATGTTAATAATCATGAAACCCTGATAAATGTTTAGACACAAGACGCTGATGTTGTCTATGGTGCCAGTTTTCAGTCCTGGTCCTGGAGACCCACAGTACTACACATTTTGTATGTATTTCTGATATGCTCAGTTCAGCTCGTGAAGCTCTCTCTCCTAACAAGCAGAGGATCTGAATGAGAATGTGCAGTGCTGTGGTTCCCCAAAACCAGGACTGGAAATCCACCATTCTAGAAGGAACACTGGCTCACCTGTCTGTTCATGAATATGTAGATTATAGGGTTGAAAACTGTGCTGCTCTTGGCCAGATACATGGGAACGGAGGCGATCACTGGGTCAATGTAAAGGTTCGGGTCTAAGATCACAGACAGTGCAAATGCGGCATAGGGCAGCCAGGTGAGCAGGAAGGCCATCACCATGACAACCACCATACAGGCCACCTGGGTTTCTGCCCTGGCAGTGCTTCCTCCCTCTGACATTTTCAATTTGGACACCTGTAGGTAAAATAAACATGCAGACCTCCTGAATCCAGAAACAGGAAAATTAAAAAAAAAAAAAAAATCTCAAACAGCCATACGATCCGATATCAGATCAGATGAATGTGTAATATGACACATTTGGTTTGAACTATCTTCACTGTAATATCAGTTTGATTATTTTGATGGTACCCTTTAGTCAGCTGTTGATTAGTAACTTTGCAACTACATGTCAACTAGCAGTCATTGGAGTATTAGTAGTATGTCTGCTAAATATATGCTAACATATTATTTTGATGGTTCCCCAAAAGACAAACTGACTATAAGTAACTTTGCAAGTATGTCAACATTCTACCTACCCTAACCTTAACATAAGCCTACTAATACTCAGTTAGTTGACATGCAGTTGCAAAGTTGCTTATAGTCAACTATAGTCAGTAGACTAAGGGAAGCATCAAAATAAAATGTAACCTAACATATAAACAGTGCAATTTTTCAGTTAAAATTATTAACTAGCTCACATCAAAATTAATATTAGCCTCACAGCCCACCTGCCGTAAGGTCCATAGGAGGCGAGTGTATGAGATGACAATGACAGAGAAAGGCAGTGCAAAACAGAGAAGAAAGTAACACATGATGTAGGAGACGTTGGCCAAATCTCTGCTGTACCAGTCTGGTGCACAAGACGTCTGCACGCCCTCCAGCTCATATCTGCCCCATCCAAAAAGTGGTGGCGTGTTCCACAGGAACGACCAGACCCAGGCGATGACGACTCCTGCGACTGCATGTCTGGTCTGGAACGTGACTGAACCCACTGGTCTGCAGACCACCATGCATCGCTCAACTGCAATGATTGCAACTGAGCACAGACCAGCAATACCTGTGGGAGTGATTGAGAGAACCTGTCTTTTGATAAAGCACATTTCTAATGTTTGAGAAAAAAGTGCAAGTACGGTTAACAATCTCCTTCTAACTATTTTACCATCTATGGTCATTTATGGTCAGTCAAATTCAATTAGACAGATAAAAAAAGGTTAAAAATTGATACTCACCAAAGAAGGCCACGGCAAAACCTTCTAGCACGCATCCCACCCTGCCCAGGCTGAAGTACCCCATAGCATTGGTCACCATCGTTGGCAGCCCACCAAATGTTGCACAACCAAGATCAGCCACAGCTAGGTTGACCAGGGCGAAGTTCAGAGGCTGCCGCAGCTGCCTGTGCTTGAAAGTCACCACGATCACGGTCATGTTCAATATGATGCCAAAAACAGAGAAGAAACCAATAATAACCGCCAGAATAGTGTAGCCCATCCTCGGCATGATGGCACCATTCACTGCGCTGCTTGGAATAGCGCTTTCTGATGCAATAATGCCCATTTCAGTTGGCTCCATTTTGACCTGAACTTCATACAAGTAGAGAACACTTGAGGACAGTTGAGGAAAAAGGCATAGAAACGGTTGGCTTTACCCACAGACATAAAGAGTCTCTGTCTGAGGAGGGTTGCAAAGGGTCTTCTGCCCTTTTATTTCTGAATATGGCCTGCTGGCTTACAGGGAAAATCCTTAGATCCGGATTGTGAATGGAATAATTCTGTCAGATTATGCTCCTGGAGATCTATGATGGCACTCAACTTGATTGCAGAATCAAAACGTCTTCCTGCCTTATTGACTGATAAGGTCACAGTTAAAGACATTTCCCCGAAGTTCATTTCATAGAAACAAAAGCCTCCCTACTGTTGTGTTTTATAAGAATTTATGCTTTGTAAATTACTCTTTAATGTGATGGCCCTGGAATAGGCTCCAGCTTCCCTTTGTGTTGCTTTGTTGTTTTTTTCTGTTGTAATAAATTTTGTATATTTCACTGTGGTTTGTTCTTTAAGCACTGCAGAACTGGGGAGGTAATTATCTATGTATAACCATAATATGGAGTCACTTTTATTTTCTGTCAGTAGCTGAAGCTATGGGAACTTTGCCTAGGAATAATGACTTAAAAAAATAACACCAATTGGTGGCCAGTGTTTAATCATCTCTTAATCTGATCGTTTCGCTAGACAAGACCCTTTTTCCTCAGCTGGGATCGTTTACAACCGCATTTGGGATCATATGAAGCTGCATTTAAACTGCATTTTGGAAGTTCAAAATCGGGGCACCATATCAGTCCATTATATGGAGAAAAATCCTGAAATGTTTTCCTCAAAAAACATAATTTCTTTACGAAAGACATGAACATCTTGGATGACAAGGGGGTGAGTAAATTATATGTGAATCTTTGTTTTGGAAGTGGACTTCTCCTTTAAGGGGGCACAGTGACTCGGGGTGGCAAGGACTACAAATGCCCCCCCCTTGACGCCAGCCATGGAACAATGTAGAAATGTAAAACAATTTTTTGTGTTAAATTTCTTTTTTAGCAGTTTTATTCTGATAAACATGGCACAGCACGCTATAGCATTAATAAAACATGAAATGAGTTTGTAACCCTATTAAAGCACAGGATGAAAGACAGTGAGTGAGTCTGGTAAATAGTAAATTAGCTGTCATCATCAAAGCACTGCGGTCAAGCCAGCCACGTCTTGAAAATACACGGTCAGAGTGACATCAGAACAGTTACTTATTGCTATTTTAATGATTCTAAATACATTATGTATATAATTTATTTCTGTATCAAAGTTGATTGTTTTAGCATCATTAGTCCAGTCAAATGATCATTCAGAAATAATTCTAATATTCTAATTTGGTGCTCAGAAAACATTTATTAATATTATTATGTTGGAAACAGCGGAGTAGAATTTTTCAGGTTTCTTTGAAGAATAGAAGTTCAGAAGAACAGCATTTATCTAAAATAGAAATCTTTTGTAACATTATAAATGTCTTTAAAATGAATTATAAATGACTTTTGATAAATTTAAAGCATCCTTGTTAAATAAAAGTAATTTCCATAATGTCTTTCCAACAAAAAAAAAAAAAAAAAAAAAGAAAAAAAAAAGAAACAATTTTTAATAAATGCTGATCTTTGGATATTTCTATTATTAAATTAAGCTATTAATTTCTATGATGTCTTTCCAAAAAACAAAAAACAAAAAACAAAACAAAAAAAACAACAACATTTTTTTTTTATAAATGCTGATCATTGTATACATTTCTATTATTAAATAAAAGTATTAATTTCTATGATGTCTTTCTAAAAAAAACAAAAAGAAACAATTTTTTAAATAAATGCTGATCTTAAGATTTTTCTATTCATCAGAGAATCCTGGAAAAATGTACTCAACTGTTTTAAATAATAATAACAGCAACAACAACAACAATAATAATTATAATACATTGTTTCTTGAGCAGCAAATCAGTATATTAGAATGATTTCTGAAGGATTGTAACGCCAAGCCAGCAGAGGGAGCCCTCACCCTAGGACTGCCTGCATGCTCCCTCTGCTGCTTCTACTGTCACTTCCTGTTTGGCAGTATTTAAAGACTGACCATGTGCTTCATAGGTTGCGAAGTATTGCCAGTTGAACCTGCCTTACCGAGCGTTGTTAATTACTCTGTTGGATTACCTGTTGCTGTCTTGCTTTGTTTCTGGTTTTTGAGTTTACGGATTACCCCTGTCGGATTTGGTTGCTATATTGGACTGTCTTCTCGGTATTCGACCCACTGCCTGTGTTTTCACTCTGCTGTTTGGATTACGTTTATGTTTTGGACTGATTTTCCGGTTACTGACCCTCTGCCCATTTCATCGTGTATGTTTGCTGTTGTTTTTAATAAACTTCTGCAACTGGATTCTAACACCGCCTCAGCGTCCACGTTACAGAATACTTCGCCTCCCATGAATCCAGCGGAAGTTGCTAATACACGTTCAACTATGGACCCAGCAGATCGTCTTATCCATCTCCGACAAGGTAACCGTCCAATCGAGGACTACGTGTCCGACTTCTGTGAACTGTGCTATCAGGTGAACTTCAATGACACATCTCTTAAAGATCTTTTCCGTTTTGGTTTATGCAAGGACATTTCATATTTGATGCCACGCAATACCCCACATTGGACTCTTGAAAATTACATAGATCTTGCACTCCGGTTAAGCGGTTCATCTTTCACTGTTGGGATTGCGGACGAGGGACCCCGCAATCCCGCAGTAACCACCACATCAAAGCCAGTTCCAGTCACATCCACCAAGTCAAGGTCTGCTAACGTCACGTCTGCCAAGCCACAGTCTGCTCACGCCACGCCTGCTGCTCCAGGGCCTGCTCACGCCATGCCTGCCGCTCCAGAGCCTGCTCACGCCATGCCTGCCGCTCCAGGGCCTTCTCACGCCATTCCAGAGTCTGCACCTGTCATTCCAGAGTCTGCACCTGTCATGGCCGCCCGTCCAGAGTCTGCACCTGTCATGGCCGCCCGTCCAGAGTCTGCACCTGTCATGGCCGCCCGTCCAGAGCCTGCACCTGTCATGGCCGCCATCCCTGAGCCAGTCCACAAGATGGCTGCCATCCCAGAGCCAGTCCACAAGATGGCCGCCATCCCAGAGCCAGTCCACAAGATGGCCGCCATCCCCAAACCTGTTCACAAGATGGCCGCCATCCCAGAGCCTCTCCACAAGATGGTCGCTGTCTCCAAGTCACGCTACATGATGACCCACGTGCTGGACTCATCCCTAATGGCTGTATGGGCAGCTAAGATGGCGCTCCCTCATGTCACGGCAGCTACCCCTGATTCAAGTCAAGCTGCAGAGCCAAGTCCAGCTGCAGAGCCAAGTCCAGCTGCAGAGCCATCTTCAGGTCAAGTTGCAGCTGTGTCTCCTGTGTCAAGTCAAGCTACAGCTGCTGCTCCAAAGTCCAAGGCTTCCAAGTCAAGTCTAGTTCCAGGGTCAAGTCCAGCTACAGAGCCCGGCCAAGCTACAGAGCCCGGCCAAGCTACAGAGCCCGGCCAAGCTACAGAGCCCGGTCAAGCTACAGAGCCCGGTCAAGCAACAGAGTCAAGTCAAGCAACAGAGTCAAGTCAAGCAACAGAGTCAAGTCAAGCAACAGAGTCAAGTCAAGCAACAGAGTCAAGTCAAACCAAAGCTGCTGTTCCCCATGAATCAAGCCAAGTCACAGCTGTTCTCCATGAGTCAAGCCAAGACACAGCTGTGGTTCTCCATGAGTCAAGCCAAGACACAGCTGTGCCCCACAAGTCAAGCCAAGTCACAGCTGTTCCCCACGAGTCAAGTCACGTTACAGCTGTTGTTCCTGAGCCAAGCCATGTTGTTCCTGAATCAAGTCACGTTGCAGCTGTGTTTCCCAAGTCAAGTCAAGTTGCAGCTGCGTCCCCTGAGTCAAGTCAAGTTTCCAAGTCAAGTCAAGTTACAGCTGCGTTTCCTGAGTCAAGTCAAGTTTCCGAATCCAGTCAGGTCACGGCTGTTGTTCCACAGTCAAGTCTAGCTGCAGCTGTTGTTCCAGCGTCAAGTCACGTTAAAGCTGTGTTTCCTGTGTCAAGTCAGGTCAGAGCTGCTCTTCCGAAGTCCAGTCAAGTTACAGCTATTACTCCTGTGTCAAGCAAAGCTATAGCTGTAGCCCTCAAGTCTAGCAAAGTCACAGCCGTGGTTCCGGAGTCAAGCAAAGTCACAGTTGATCTTCATGAGCAAAGCCAAGTTACAGCAGATCTTCACGAGCCAAGCCATGTTGTTCCTGAGTCAAACCAAGTTGCAGCAGATCTTCACGAGTCTAGTCAAATTGCTGCTGTCATCCATGAGCCAAGCCAAGCCACGGTTGTTCTTCATGAGCCAAGTCAAGTTGCGGCTGTCGTCCATGAGCCAAGCCAAGCCGCAGTTGATCTTCATGAGTCAAGTCCGGCCACGGCAGGCCTCCCCAAGTCAAGTCCGGCCACGGCAGGCCTCCCGAGTCAAGGCAAGAAACTATTGTCCTACCAAAACCTCACCAGGTCCCCTTTAACCTTCTCAAACCACCTCACATATCAGCTAGCCACGCAGAGCCCACGCTCCCAGGCCACGCAGAGCCCACGCTCCCAGGCCACGCAGAGCCCACATTCACAAGCCACAAGCCCATAACATCAGCACCCTCAAGGTCAACAGACACCCCATTATCTATTGTGCTGCCTGTAATGGCCGTAGCCATCTTCAGTGTGTGGGCTGCATACTGTGCTCCAGAGGCCTCTTCTGTCCACGAGTCTGCTCCCGAGGCCTCGCCGGTCCACGAGTCTGCCCCGGAGGCCTCGTCTGTCCACGAGACCGCTCCAGAGGCCTCGCCTGTCTACGAGACCGCTTCAGAAGCTTCGTCTGTCCTCGAGTCTGCTCCAGAAGCTTCGTCTGCCCACGAGTCTACTCCCGAAGCTTCATCTGTCCACGAGTCTGCTCCAGAAACTTCATCTGTCCACAAGTCTGCTCAAGAAGCCTTGTCTATCCACGAGTCTGCTCCCAAGGCCTCGTCTATCCACGAGTCTATGCCAGAAGCCTCTCTTGTCCAAGAGTTTGCGCCAGTACCTCCTGAGGTGTCAGCATGCTCTGTAGAACCTCCTAAGGAGGTGGCGTCCATTAATGAACTCACTGCCTCGTCTGTCCACGAGTCTACGTCAGAGGCCTCTTCTGTCAAAGACTCTGCGCCAATGCCCCCAGAGGTGTCAGCGCAAGCTGTAGATCCTCCCATGGGGGCGGCGTCCCATGATGAACTCTCTGCCTGTCATGCCACGGCCAAGAAAATCATGCATGAACACACCGCTCTGCTACGCATGTCACTAGTCCCACTGTGGATATCTCTACTCCTGTCTGCTCTGCCTGCTCTGCCTGACCTGCAATGGCTCCCTGTTATGCCTGCTCTGCCTGCCTCGCCATGGCTTCCTGTTCTGCCTGCTCTGCCTGCCTCGCCATGGCTCCCAGCTCTACCTGCTCTGCCTGCCCCACCATGGTCCCCTACTCTGCCATTGCTCCACGGCCCAGGCCCTCCAGTACTACACGGTCTGCTACTGCTCCACGGCCCAGGACCTCCAGTACTTCATGGTCTGCTACTGCTCCACGGCCCAGGTCCTCCAAGGTTCCACTGTCTGTCATTGCTCCACGGCCGTGGCCCTTCAGTGTTTCACGGTCTGCTATTGCTCCACGGCCCAGGACCCCCAGTGTTCCACTGTCTGCCACAGTTCCACGGCCCAGGTCCTCCAGGGTTCCACTGTCTACCACAGCTCCACGGCCCAGGTCCTCCAAGGTTTCACTGTCTGCCACAGCTCCACGGCCCTGGTCTTCCAGTGCTTCACTGTCTGCCACTGCTCCATGGTCCAGGTCCTCCAGTACTTCACTGTCTGTCCCTGCTCCACGATCCAGGCCCACCTGCTCATCATGGACCTGGCCCTCCGTCCCGCCCCCTGTTTTGCCTCTGTTCCCCCACCCACCTGGACTATTGCTGTTTTGAGCGCCAGGAGTCGCTCCTAGGGGGGGGATTCTGTAACGCCAAGCCAGCAGAGGGAGCCCTCACCCTAGGACTGCCTGCATGCTCCCTCTGCTGCTTCTACTGTCACTTCCTGTTTGGCAGTATTTAAAGACTGACCATGTGCTTCATAGGTTGCGAAGTATTGCCAGTTGAACCTGCCTTACCGAGCGTTGTTAATTACTCTGTTGGATTACCTGTTGCTGTCTTGCTTTGTTTCTGGTTTTTGAGTTTACAGATTACCCCTGTCGGATTTGGTTGCTGTATTGGACTGTCTTCTCGGTATTCGACCCACTGCCTGAGTTTTCACTCTGCTGTTTGGATTACGTTTATGTTTTGGACTGATTTTCCGGTTACTGACCCTCTGCCCATTTCATCGTGTATGTTTGCTGTTGTTTTTAATAAACTTCTGCAACTGGATTCTAACACCGCCTCAGCGTCCACGTTACAAGGATCATGCGACACTGAAAACACACTATTACTGTATTCATTTTCAAGTCATTTTACTGTGTAGTTTAGGAAAAAAATGAAGGCAAATTCACCCCAAGCATTATAGCATTCTAGCACTTTTAAACGGTCTAATTTTCAAGTCAAGCCAAATTCACCCCAAGCATGTCTGTATTCTAGCACTTTGCATCATGTCCCATTTTCAAATGCTCATAATAATTTGTATATTTTTGGAGATAAGACCCTTCTTCTTCGGCTGGGATCGTTTACAACCACATTTGGGATCGTTTGAAGGCGCATTTAAACTGCATTTTGGAAATTCAAAATCGGGTCACCATATCAGTCCATTATATGGACAAAAATCCTGAAATGTTTTCCTCAAAAAACAATTTCTTTACGACTGAAGAAAGAAAGACATGAACGTCTTGGATATATCCAAGAGTAACATCAAGAATATACAAAATCCAAAAATATACAGTAAAATGACTTGAAAATTAATACAGTAACAGTCAGGGTGACTGTGAACAGGAAACAAGTAAAATAATTAGCAAACCTATATAGGAAAGATTTTTGTGAATGTTTGAATATGGGAGATGATGTAAAAGTGCAACAATGCTCTTAGATGCTTGGCGTGAATTTGCCTTTATTTAAAAGTGCTAGAATGCTTGAATGCTTGGGGTGAATTTACCTTTATTTTTCCCCTAAACTACACAGTAAAACAACTTGAAAATGAATACAACATGAATTAATACATTTTGATCGCTCCCAGCACCCATACCGTAAGTACGCGATTAGATGCGCAAGAAAAAAGGGCGGCTGGTGTGACCGTGTATTTTCTAGACGCGGCTGGCTTGACCGCAGTCCAACCCAGGAATCAATCCCGGAATGTGTTTGCGTTCACACAGAGGGCACCCTGGCAATTTTCCGGAATCAGCGTGCAGTGTGAAAGGGGCTTTGGACTAATGTCTCAATGCTTTGACCCACTGCATTTGCTCATTTTGGATTTCCGTTTCCATTTCCAATGTAGTCGTTTTAGCAGACGCTTTTATCCATGCAACTTACAAATGAGGACAAAAGAAGCAATCAAAATCAACAAAAGAGCAATGATATGTAAGTGCTATGACAAGTCTCAGTTAGCCTCAGTTAACATAGTACACTTTTTAAAAATTATATAACAAATAAAAAGAAAACAGACAGAATAGAAAAAGAATAGAGCAAACTAGTGTTAGAGGCGTTTTTTGCAAATTTCACCATGTGTTTTGGTTTCCCAAATCGCAACATATTTACACAAATGGACCAAACCACTTAGACACAAACAGGGGAAAACAAGCACACAAACATTTCAAAATACAATAGTAATGACAAAGCCAAATCAAATAAATAAAAACAAATCTTGAAAGAGATAAAAACAATTTACCATTAAAGAAAAAAATCCAAAAACCCAACAAAAAAATCCTGCTCCTTTGGTACTTCTTTGGTACTGGCAAGTGGAACCAAATAGTGGAGGAAAGCAGTGTGCTTTCATCTCTTTATGTGAACAGATCTCACAGCGGAAACCTCCACCACTGTGGCCACAGCGACTCCATCAACACAGCCCAGAACACGGTATCAGAAATTTAAACTCAAAATAGAAACAATATTAACGAAGGTGTTCAGTACAACATAAACTAGAATGTGTGCACTCCAACTAGTTAATGATGTATCAAAATTTTATTTGAATGACAAACAAACCAGGTCTGACTCAAAACACTAAACAATATGTAAGTAAAAAAAAAAAAAAAGTAATTTCCCTGGCTTTAACAGATAAACTAACATCTGACTCAAGTGGCTGCCTTGTTTAATGTTTTTGCATGACCACCTTTCATGCTGGCTGTCATCGATTTGATCCCTACCATGTCAAATGAGACCACAGCTTGGGACACTCTATTTGGCTACCCGTCACCTATATATATATATAGTAGTCAACATTTGAAGTGGATTAGCATTTTTTTTTCCAGGAAGGTAATTGACCTAATTAATGGCTTTGATGTGGAATGACAGATATAAACGTTGCTGTATAAACGCCACGGAGAGACGCTTCTGGGATGCTACAGAAATGTGCCGCGTTGAGGCTGGTATACACACAAGCATTGACTAGAGTGGCCACAATCAGCTCCGGTGGCCGCGTCAGAGCCGCAACGCCCCGCGGACTTGTGCAGTGTAAATGGTGCCCTTTCAAATGGCAGCGCGGAAAGCGAGTAAACGCGATCATTCCTTCTTCTTTATTACTAGTTTTAAGTCAAAATAAACATGAATGAACATTTAAACATTATGTGCAATTTACGTGTTTCCATAAAAAATTAAAGTTGAGTACTGATTGTCACGGTTCACACATCTGCCGTGTTCTCAGGTCTCGTGATCTGTATGTTTGTCATGTGATGCCTGCCGCTCAGCTGAGCTGCTAATCAGTCCGGCACAGGTGTCTCTATTATCGCTGGCTTTAAACACTCACCTCATTCTCCTCTCCCCTCGTCCGATAGTTCATCCGGGATTCTGTTCCTGTTCCTGTCGTCACTTTAGTCTGGTCTTCGTGTGGATTGTTCGTGTTGGATGTCGTCGTGTCTTTTTTTCATGCCTGCACCGGATTCACGCCATCACCACGGACTTCACCCACGCTGTCACCAGCCATCTTGCCCCTGCATCACCCAGCCGAGAGCCTTCATCACCGTCACTGTGTTTACCTGTTTCATTATTAATAAACTGTCATCATCCTGCATTTGCTTCCTCCACTCTTTCACGTTACAGAACTATCGGACCGTAATGGAAGCAAGCAGGCACCTCACAACCCACGATGGAAGATTATCTCCAGGATTGTATCTCTCGGCTGGAGAAACAGGAAAAGAGCACGAGCGATTCCGGTCAGGCTATCCGTGCTCTTGTGGTGCAGGTGTCCGAGCTGACTCAGCGTATGCAACAGTTGCAACTTCCCGCTGCGC
>NW_026128184.1:0-11973 GCF_022985175.1 Labeo rohita
CTCGTCTGCTTTAATGATGTGGAGTCCATGTCTCATATCTACTCTTACACTGATCAGTCTTTTAAAGAGAAACTCTATCCATTTGTTTGTTTGGGGTATTGGAGTAATGGAAACTCCACACCACTGATCATCTGTGATGATTACTAATGAGATCAGTGAATTTACATGATCAAATGAAATAAAAGAAAATTCAATAAAAAGGGTAACAGCAATAACTAGATAAGCCAGGCCAAAAAGATGTAAATGTTTTAAAAGTTGTTAATGTTTGATAGTTTTTGGTTTGAAAAAGATTTAAAATCTGAAGTCAAAAGGCAGAAATAATCTATTAGATCGATCGATAGGGTTGCTATTTGCTAGGGTACTCAGGGTGGTTGCTAAGATGTTGCTATATGGTTGCTAAGATACACAGGTAGTTTGTTAGGGTATTGCTATGCAGTTGTTAGGGTACTCAGGGTAGTTGCTAGACTGTTGCTATGTGGTTGCTAGGTTATTGAAGCGGTTACTGTGGTGTTGCTGTGTGGTTGCTATAGTACACAGGGTGGTTGCTAGGTTGGTTTGGATGGTTGCTAGAGTGTTGCTATGAAGTTGCTGGTAAGTATCATAGACGCTATACAGATAGATAGATAGATTGATAGATAGTAGGGGTGGAGCCGAACCCGAATACGGTATTCGGAAAGGCACAAATAGCGTGCTTTTTACAAATACTTATTTCGAACAAATACTTAAAAAAATTTGTATTCGGGAACAAGAAAAACTTTATATCAAAAAGCTGCGTTTCCTCATGAGACCGCAGTGCATGCCCACATGAGTGAGTGAGTGAGTGAGTGACAATCAGGAGTCGGAGGGGTTGGGGGCAGGGCTCGAAATTGCGACCGTTTTGGTCGCATATGCTCCCAAAATTTAATCTGCGCGACCTCAAAATATATTCGGAAGCATTTGTGCGAGTGCAAGAAAGTATTGTGGTGCGACTTGTTTTTATTTCTTTACAAAACTTTCGCTAGTCTAACTACTGCCCAGACTGCTGTGAGCTGATACAGTGACAGTTTCGCCGTTCTCTCCAACATTACATAACTAACTAAACTTGATCTTTACATTCTTAACTTTAATGCAGAATTTAGATATTAGTCGTCAATCACTCCCTGTCACTGACACTGCGCTCCGCTGAAACTCGGAACCGGAGCCGTTTTTTCTCTCTTAACCAACCTCTGTTCCAGATTTGCACAAACTACATTGCAATTAGGGGTGTGTGATATGACGATTTTTGATTGTGGAGAATTAAAATGTCTCCACAATCTGCTTTTGAAGAAATATACTATATTTTGTGCTACAGCGCACGTTCTGGCATACATTCACATCAAATGATAACTCCACTCACGCAGGGGCGTAATTTCCACTGGGGACACACTTTTCAAAATCCCGTTTGTGTCCCACCACTTTTAAATAGTTTTGTTAAATTAATGTCTTGTATTGTGGAATGGACGCTCAGCACCGCAGAGAGTTTAGCGCCATCGTTAAAACGAAACCGAAAGTAAAACGCGCGCGCGCATTCAAAAGCAATTTTAATACCCCACGTTTAGAAAGCGACTCCCCAGTTAACCTTAGCATAGCTTCCCGTCACTCATTAACTTCGTTGAAACTCCTCACATGGATTTGGGCAACCAAATAGAAAAGAGTGTGGCTGCTGCTGAGCCATCTCTTGGTCCTCCACCAGCCAAAAAAAGTGTGTAGAAGTGTAACGCAAAAAAAAATGGATTTTTACGCCTATATATTTTGAATTTTACTCGAATACAAATACAAATACAAATACTTTTCCCCCTCAACAAATACAAATACAGATACAAATACCGGCTGCTTTGCACACCCCTAATAGATAGATTAGAAATATTAGGTTAAATGAGTTTGAATGGGTCTCAACAGATTAGAAATAGTACACAGAAGGGAAGTTTGATTTAGTCTCAAGGGATTCTGGGAGTTTTGACAGTTGGAGTTTGAATTTGGCTGATTTGAACATTGTGTCAATGTAAGTCTGTGGGATTTTTATGATTTTTAATCTTCAGTTTTATGAAAACCATAAATCCTATGAGTTATAAAAGATATAGCAAATAACTTCAGATCAGTCTGAAGATCTGAGCTGAGTTTGGTGGTTGTAGAGTTAAAGCTGTAGATCAGGGTTCCTCAAATCTTGTCCTGGAGGTTCACTGTCCTGCACAGTTTAGCTCTAACTCTGATCAAACACACCGACACAAACTAATCAATGTCTTCAGGATCACTAGAAATCACAGGTAGGTGAACTTGATCATGGTTTGAGTTAAACAATGCAGAGCATCAGCCCTCCAGGATCAGATTTGAGGAACACTGATCTAGTTACAGTCAACAGAAGAAGAAGAATAATATGTTTAGCATTTTAGTAAACTGGCTTTCTCAATCCAACTTAAATATTACATATTATTTACACTACCAGTCAAATATTTGGACACACAAGGGTGATTTTATGTTTACTGTGATCTTAAAATATTTTGATTTAAAAACTTCTGCTTAAATGACTGAAATGACTTTATAAAATAATATAAATGATGCCTATATGGTATAAAGACTGATGCTTTAACATGAATAATGTTTTGATAATGAATGAAGAGCATCATGAAGATCATACAGTTACTGCTCCTTCTTCAATAGTGTCTGTTGATGAATGTTCTTCATTTTCATTTCTTATTAATGTGAATTCTCATTGCTTTTTTATTTCATTGAATTCTTGTCTTTCCTGTTTTAATTTCTCTATTGTTTTCATGTTATCTGTCTGTTTGAAACTCTCTGTTTGATACTAAATAGACTTTTACTTTCAAGTTCCTTAAAGGAAAAAGTGAAAAAGTGACAATATTTGAAATTGGTCCTCTGCATTTAACCCATCACAAGTGCACACACTTAGCAGTGAGAAGTGAACACACACCCAGAGCAGTGGGCAGCCATTGCTCCAGTGCCCAGGGAGCATTTGGGGGTTCAGTGCTTTGCTCAATGAGGGCACTTTAATCATTGATTGACTTTATTGAAGGTGGAGAGAGCACTGTGTATTCACAATCCTCACCTTCAATTCCTGTTGGTGCGGGGATCAAACCAGCAACCTTTGAGTTACAAGCCTGACTCTCTAACCATTAGGCCAGGACTGTTATATACCCAGTTTTGTGTAACTTGTGTTTTTGTTATTAGGACTTTTAGGTTGCATTCAGCCATGTTTTGTTCATGTCTCCTGTTATTTTCTGTTTGTAGTCCTTTTGTAGTTTTCTTGTTGATTAGTTTCCAGGTGTTTTCTTGTTAGTCTGTTAGCTCTTGTGTTTCTGTTTCCTGTGGTCTTTGTTGATCTTGTCTATTGTTGGATGTGTTGTTGTTTCCTCAGTTCTGCACTTGTGTTTCTTGGTTTTTGCTCCTTGTTCTTGGATTATTGTTTGTATAATAAATCCTGTATTTAGATCCTACTCTTCCCCATGTTCACCATCATTATAAAGACTAAATAAGTGACATAATAATAGTTCATGCAACTAAATGCAAGTTCTGTAGTCTAAATCTTTTGAAGTTATTCAGTGATAATCATAGAGTTTACAAATCTCTGAAAGTTTAACTCCTGCTGTAAGTGCAGTACTGTAACATCTTTCATTCAGCATCTTTACATATTAATATTTTTATATGTGCTCAATATGTGAGTCTCTACTTTTTGTAGGTAAAATGTTTAATTCTTGAAGGACATCAGTTGTCCTGATTTCAGTTGCTGTTGTGCTCAGTGTGATTGCTGGAATAATAAATAATGAGCTGCGTCATAACCAACAGAAGTCTGTTTTCTCAGGCTTTAGATGTAAAGATAATGTATAAAATGTATTGTATTTATAAAAAATTGACTGTTTTTATAAAATGTCAATCTAAACAACTTCAATATTTTATATATATATATATATTTTGGTTTCAAACTCCAAACAAACAAAAATGTATTTTTTTACAACAACAACAACAAAAAATAATAAAAATCAGTATCATCATATTTTTGTTACAGTTTGAGAAAATGCATGAATATAATAAAACCACACTGATGTATGTTGGAAACAACAGCTGCTGGAAATGTATGTGATTTACCATAAAACAAATGCAGAACTGCAAAAACTAGGACTTTTATAAATGGAATTTTTACTTAAAGACACTTTACATTAAATCCATACTACTGCACATTACTATTGCAATTATTATATAATAAGGCCCAAAAGTGAAAGTTTTCAATTCCAACATTTTGAGTTTATCAACAATTTGAGAGAAAAAAAAAGGTTCAGTGATACAAAAAAAGAAAAACTAAGTCAGTAATGATAACTTTACAAGCTTCTTATGAATTCTCATATCAGCAGAATTTATTCAGACACTAAAGACAATTATGAAACAGAATTCTTAAATGTTTTGGTAAAACGTCAGTAAATT
Organism: Labeo rohita; assembly: GCF_022985175.1. Classification (NCBI taxonomy): domain Eukaryota; kingdom Metazoa; phylum Chordata; class Actinopteri; order Cypriniformes; family Cyprinidae; genus Labeo; species Labeo rohita. Next base: position 4,453 of record NW_026128184.1, read on the forward strand.
CTAGCATCTGATTGTCTGAATTCACATGTATACATATCTGTATCAGTTTGTGCATGTATAATGGTTTATGTTGTGCATTTCTACCAGTTTAACAAGTTTTCCTATAACAGAAAATAATTGTAGTGTGTGTATGAAATGTATTTGATAAGTGTATGTGTATGTAAGTATTCTGAGGCAAAACACATGAATGTTAACACATCATTTTGTGATATCATTGTGTGTTTATGTGTAAAAGAGGGATAAAGATATGATAATTATGCAAGAAATAATGTACAGTAAGTTATTTATAAAGGCATTTTAAAATGACAGGCTCATTGTACATTATCCAACTTATTACATGTCTACTCACCAAATAAACTGGCGTGTGAAAAGCGCTGTACAGATCATGTGGAAAAAATAGATATCAGAAAAAAATAGATCTACAGGCCTATTAATCATTTGTTTTTAGACCTACAATTTGTTAATTTGTTAAGTAATACAACTCATTCATTCATAAGCACATTTTATTAATTAGTTCCCTTGTAATTTGAAATTAAGGAACAATTTTGGCAACAATTTATCTAAAATGAGAAAGTCGTGAAAACGAAATCTTAAACTGTGGTCACTTTATGGCTCTGTATAGGTAAACAAATCATGCCTCACCTTGTCTAACAAGCACAAACTGTGATAATATTGAATGTGAATGACAAGACTAAACATGATGTCAAAAACTATGGTACTGAAAGATGGTGACGTCGCTACAAAAGTTATAACAGGAGATCTTTTTTCTTTTAAATGTTAGTGATTGTTCTACAATTGTTGATTAGAGTGGAAATAATTTTACTAAATGATGTTAACTTGATAGACATTCATTTCACCTTTTTAACTTCAAGTGACAATGGTTTAATAAAATGTGAGCGCTGTATGTTCAAAATCAAAACAAGAAACATTGGAGTGGTTTCTCTTAAGTGACTCTTCAGCTAACGCTATACAGATTTCCTGGAACAACATGCATTACCTTTCTTCTGTGGGGCATATTTGGAATTTCAGCGTGAGAGCACCCTCTGGCCTTCGGACCTACTCCATTAACAGGATGGTCAGTCATTGTGTATTTGTCTGATTCAGCTGTCGTCTCACACTTACCATCTCCGGCACATAGAAGATGCTGAAGATATTTAGTGAAGCATTCGCACAGTAGTGAAGTGTGTAGTAGGGTTTATCGTGACCTTGAACCACATAACAATAAAACTGTTTGTGCTGCCACTCGCTGATGTCTTTGGGATTCATCAACCAGAGCGCCTGCTGAGAGAAAACAGCTCAGGACTGATCATCAGAGCCACAGGAAGGTCAAAGGTCATTTACCAACAGACTTCATGTGGCTCTAGGGTGTTTAACCGCCATCAGTTCAGGAAGATGGGAAAACTGAAACTGTGTCACAACCTCTCCAAAACAGACCACAGACACTTCAGTGAGTTTTTTTTTTCAAAGCACATCATATTTTGTCAATGTTTGTGGTTTTAAATGCTGCAGACCTTTATCTTGGTAAGGTGGAGCACAATCTTATTCCCCTGACGCACACCTGAAGCTTCTGTGATCTTAAACACTCCAGAGCTGCAGACACACAAAACTCAGTGAATCAAACATACATTCATGATTGATTTTATTGAAATGTTTGTTTAGATGCCTAAAGACAGTCTAATAGCCACAAATATGGCAAAAGCTGGCTGTAATCTCCAGTTACTTTGAGTGTTAAATAATTGTGATTACTATATTGACCAAAATAAGTGTAATTATGATTTCTGGTTAAGTTACTGAATCTTTATGTACCTTGAACGTTTTTGGTGTCACTGATGATGCTGTGGAGCGTCTCCTCCTCTGTGCTCTCAGTCTGTTGTGTGCTGTAGCTGTGATGAGACACACTGACACCAGCACAGCTGGAGATCCACAGTCTGACAGGTCTGGTGTGATGAAGCTGTTGTCTGACATTAGTATCAACTGTTAAAAAGATAGAATCATTATAATCATCAGAATGAAACAGCACTGATGTTTAATTGACCAAATAGAGGGGTTTGGATTTGATTATTGTTACTGTCGCTCTATGCTTGACAGTACGCAAACGCAGGTACATATGGAGATTATTTACTGAAACTGATAACATTACTGAACATGCCTAATCGAACAATAGACTTATTCTGCACAAATCCATTTTTTTTCTTTTTTTGTCAATGAGAAAACACATGTTTTTAACTGATGAGCATGCATTTATTTGATTAACATCATTCTTTCTCATTATAATTGTAGTGGACAGCACATTTCAGGCCCAGTTTATGGCCACAATAGTGGACAGAGGTTTGCTACAGTTTGTTTGGATCTTGGTGAACTAACATAAGCAAACTGTCCAACGCCATCAGATAAAGATGCCAGGACAACAGCCAGACATCTCTTAGAGGGCAATAAGAAGACCTTTGGTACAAAGCCTGGGAAGGACAGAACTTCCTATTGGTCAAAATGGAGTTTGTGCCCTTCACCCACCTTGAGACTGATTCCTAAGGCCTGTGACCGACCATAAAAATTCCATAGGACAGCAGCAGTGGGTGAAACAGAGGGAGATCACAAAGATCCATCCAAATCCATTCATAACTAGGTTTTTAAACTCTAAAACTGATGCACACTACAACACACACATCTTACACTTATTTAGAGAAATAAGTATCCCTAGTGACGGCAATGTGTAGTGCAACATCTTACAAACTCAGCTGTTGATGGACAAATGAATGCATACATGACAGTTTAGTGACACTTTTCTAACTTTGTGTTCGGACTATGCAAATAAATTCCACAGGAGGAAAGAAGGGTGGGCCACCCCGTGTCCCCCCACTCTGATGGAACCAGCCAATCACAGCATGGAAATAGGGAAGCGCCAAATTGCAATCTCCTCCTCATCGAAAAGGGATAAAGGTACCCTTCCAAAAGACACTCCTGGTTCTGAGTCTCAGTCCGGTAAGGGAAGAGACAGAAACAGATCACCAAGGTTCTGATTCTCCGGCCTGCAAAGGTGAGACAGTAGCAGCAACACCATTTCTGAGTCTGCTACTTGTAAAGAAGTGACACTAACAGGACAACCTTCATTCTGAATCTCCGGCCTGTTACCAGGAAGGCAGCAACAGGAACAACTACGTTCTGAGTCTGAGTCCCATAGAGGAAAGACACAAACAGAGCAACCCACAAAGGTGAGACAACAGCAGATACCAAGCCCGAGTCTCCAGCTTTTGAGGCAGCAACAGATATGACCATGTTCTGAGCCTCCAGCCTGTGAGGAATGAGATACTCTATGTTCAGAGCCTTCGTCCAGCGAGACAACAATAGATGCAGCATCCTGAGTCTCCATCCTACAGAGACAAAGAGGGTTGACCAAGTTCTGAGTCTCTAGCCCAGAGAGGCAGAAGACACACAGACATTTGCAACAAGGTTAAGCTCTGGCGAGCAAACCTTCACTCCAGGTACTTTTGCTTGCGTGTTCCAAGCTAAGGACCTTCAGCACCTGCTCCAGGGCCACATCTGTGTGTTCCAGATCTAAGGACCGTTGGTGCTCCAGGAGATCAGCATCCTACAGCGCTTCATCTTCAAGGCTGTCAAAACAGATTCCTGCTCAGTATATGATTTTCTAATTTACATTAGATTTTACATTAGATATTATATAGCTGACTGCAGCTGATAACAAATCTTACACGTATTTGTTTGATGCATAATAAGATTCTTCACCTTATTTGTTTCCAAACAGCTCTTCCAGAGCACCAACATTATCACTTGCATTTTATGCATCTTATGCATTTTATTCCTTTTCCATTCATGGTATTCATTTAGTAGTTGTTGATAACAAATCTTGTCTGTATTTTTTGTTAATAAAGGTTCTATTTTATTACAACTTGTGTCTAACAGTTTATCTTTCCAGATAAGTAATAGGTTCTGACATAGCAGCATCCCAACATAATCTTTCATTTTATGCATCTTATACACTTTATTCCTTTTCCAAGAATGGTATTCATTTAGTAGGCATGATTACTCTTGTCTATATTTTGTTAATAAAATCTATTTTATTACAACTTGGTGTCCCTTGTGAAAGTGAAATTTACTACATAATATTTAATCATGCTACTGTGTTGTGATTCGCTGATCATATTATTTAATAGCTCCTTCATGTTAAATTAATTAAACATGTACCTCCAGTAAATGTCGCAGGGACTATTCTTTTTCAGACCATTTTGGTGGATGATAACAGCCTGACATGAGACCTCTGAGAGACATTCAGAGAGTATTTGAGTAAACTTAATGATCACATCATTTCTGCTTCTGCTGCTGCTGTAGTTTGACCTGCAGAAGACTGGAACTTCTACTTCTAGAGTTTAATGGCGGTTGGCAGACCGACTGAAAAGGTGCATTCCCACCACCTACTGGAAAGGAGTGTGAAATGCATAATAGTAGGGAAACCTAAAATAAGAACTACACACACACACACACACACAAACAAATCTAACTTAACCCTAAATTCTGTTAATCAATCCTGTTTCTTTCAAATAGAAGCATAATTCATTATAAATTGTAGATTGCATTGGTCCATCTCCCAGTAAAACCGGAAGTGCCAAATTATTTATTCCAAAATAACTTAGAACTTGAATTAATTTAAATCTTGCTCTTTCATATCCCTCACACTTAATGAGTACATGTTCTACTGTTTCTTCTTGGTCACATTTTTTGCAGTTTTGTTTTGCGGTTTCATGCTTCCCTATTCTATGTAGTGCTTGGTTTCATGAACAATGTCCAATAAGCATTCTTGATATTAATACATCCTCTTTCCTCTTTCCATATCTTCTTCTTTCCACACCAACCTTTTCTTGTATGCGATGACTGCTGATACTTTCACCTTACAAGATACAATGTATGGTAGAGTCATACAATCTTTTGTTTGATTAATTACATTAAAATAATGGCAAATATGTTATAAAAATGTAGGTTATGTTTATTATATTTTGAAATAATTTTAAAAGATTTAATTAGTCTTAGGATAAAAAGTGTCTTTATTTGTTTGTTTGATATGATGTGGTTCTGTTGGGCCAATATGTCACTTTATTGTCGAAACTCGACTATTTGTTCCAATTTGTTTTTTTTTTTTTTTCATATTTTGTATTCAAAAAAGATTTTCCCCATTGTTTTTTTTTTTTTTTTTTTTCTTTTTTTTTAAATAAATGCCTAGTTTGGTGCATGCTTAGAATAGAAAAACTGACTGTATTGTAAATGTGACCTAAGTGGAGTTTTGTAAACTAGCAATTAAAAAAATAGTATTATATCTATTAGAGGTCTTTAAATCGATTCTAAAGAATCACAGCACCCACAAAGGTCAGTTTAGGCCACAAGCTCTGCTGTCAAAACTAAGACACACTTCTGCAAACGGAGAATGATTTCAGCAGCTGGATTATGATGGAGGCAGTGTTGCCAGATCGGGTTGACGATTTCCAGCCCAAAAGCTCACCAAAACCCGCCCACTTCAACAAAAACTGCCAAAATAATGTGATAGAATTTTATTAGCCATGTAAATCAAGGTTGATAAGGACCATTTTTATCTCCTTAAAAAATAATGATGATAAAAATAAAATAAAGATAAATCAATTACACAGGAATATGGATCAAAACAGGGCAAATGCATTAAAGGGAGTCTGAAAATATGCTTAAAATGCTTCAAAGTGGCAATCAAGAAATTAGCTTTTCAAGAAATTAACTTTTTTTAACCCTTGGAAAAACACATGCATCATTTTCAATGTCCACAGTAAAAATAAGCAAATTTTTGCGCAAAACGTGCACAATAAAGTGATCAGAAAACAATGTAATTTAGCTGGCATTGCACCATAGTGTAACTGAGTATGTACAGTGCCAAAACAAGTGCAAGGCAGTTTCCTCATACTCATTACAAAAAATACAATTTACATTTATTCCAGAAATAAATGAAAAAGATCTTGTAAGTCCTAAGAATAAAAAGTGTCTTTATTTCTTTATTTGATATGATCTGGTTCTAACATGTTGGGCCTATGTCACTTTATTGGTGAAACACCAGTATTTGTTTTAATTTGATTTATCATAGTAAAATGTTTTAGATACAAAACGAATTGATGTAGCCAAATAGCTACATCAATTTGTTTATAAAAATCAATGCCAACGTTAATAAATTCTGGTAGCGTTAATAAAAATCTGATTTGTTTGAAATGGCATTATCTGCTTCGCATGTTTTGTACGTGTGACCTGAGTGGAGTTTTGTAAACTACACAAATAGCAATTCAAAATAAATAATAATAATAATAATAAAAAAACTTCCCAAAGTCACTTAGGCTACAAGCCCTGCACTCAAAGTCTGAAGACACATTTCTGCAAACAGAGAATGATTTCGGCAGTTGGATTATGGTCAGGTGTTGTGGAGGGCGTGTCATCAGGTAAATCATTTAGTTACAGGTCAAAGTATAACTGAGATAGGATTATTCTCCTTTCGATTACGAACTCTCGTATCAACATTTAGTTAATTCCCATAAAATCGTATCAATAATTTATTCAGAAACTCCAGTGAACTCATTAATGTTCAGTAGCAGGTAAGTCGAGAAACACATTTTTCTTAACAGTTGTGTCTATCATGAGTATGATTTGAGATCAGATGCATTTAACTAGTTAGGTAGGTTATAAAGTGATACTAAACCATATAAATACATTTTAAAAAGAATACAATCAAATAAAGCTACATGTGAATACACATTGTACATTTATGTCTTGCTTTGACTGGATTCATTTAACCTGTTCATTGTAGATATATATGTAAAATGTTGTATTTGGCCCAGAAGTGTAAATGTGCAAGTATTCAGAGACAAAACTCATTTGTCTGTTTATTGTAATATTTTGTATTCATATTTTTCTTTTTAGCATCTGTGTCATCCAGCAATGAAGTTTATATGTTTGACTCTGCTGATTATTAGTGGAATTACAGATTCAAGATCAGGTAATTTTCCACATCCACATAAAGAGATGAAGTGTGTGTTCAAATCAGTTTATGAACCCTTTTTTTTTTTTACATTTCCGGGTTTCTCAGCTGTGGAAGTCGTCATAATTGGGTTAACTTGAGTGGGAGATTACCACAAATATACAGTATATTATTTTGCATTCATGACTTTCAAAGAAATGAGTAACTAATAACAGTCAGAGGAGTACATATCGCGGCACGCACGGATGTACCTAAATGAAAGAAACATCTCAATTTGATAAGAAATTCGTTGGTCTGTTAAATAACAGGTGAGGACCTCTTGCTGGAATGTGTTATGGCTCATTGCCGCTGTTATCACTTCTATCTTGGTGCTTGTGCACAATGCGCATTTTTTAAACGATCAAACGCTTCGTTCTATTAAAAGCACAAGACGATGCGTCCGAAAACCTATACAGCCAACCTGATCTCAAAGAAATGCGTGAAATGAACACGAACCCTTAATCCCGATATACGTGGTGGTGGCACGA
>NW_026128185.1:0-11952 GCF_022985175.1 Labeo rohita
CATTACAAGTAACACAAGTTACATAGTCAGATTACTTTTTGCAAGTAACTAGTAAAGTAACACATTACTTTTTAATTTACAAATAAAGAATTAAAACAGTGAAATGCAAACTCAGAATATGACACAAACCTGCAATAATAACCCATGTATTTGCTGCTGACCTTTCGATGATTCAGTTTAACCATAGTAATAAACAATAACTACTTTAAATAAACTAACATTTGTGCTTCATTTTTTTTATTGCTGAAAAGTGTTGAACCTTCTTCTCCTGCGTGAATGTACCTTTTCTTTGAAGCTTATTCATTTCACTTTTTAGTATTAAAGGGCTTTTACATTTGTTAAAAATATACCTTTTATTATTAAAAACTAACAAGTCCAGGCCAGATTTAAAAAGCAACGCAAAAGTAACGTAATGCATGACTTTCCATAAAAAGTAACTGATTAATGCAATTATTTACTTTTTATGGAGTAACGCAACATTGTAATGCATTACTTTTAAAAGTAACTTTCCCCAACACTGTTTGTAAGTAATCTTCCCAGCTCTATGTACAAAACAGCTTGTTTTGCTGCTTGATGTTGCAAATTGGTGTCTTCTCATGTTATTTTAATGTATTTTCTTAATAATTAACACACTGGTTTGTAGTGCAAACAGTTTTACCGTTTACTGCACAATGTTATTCTTCTCGTCAGTTCCCTATTGTGGAAGTCTTGCCCATAGGCTTACTTTTGCATTGAAAAATAAGGTGGATCACCTGGACAGTGAATCAATTTGAACACACTTCATCTCTTTATATGGGTGTACAAAATTACCTGATCTCGAATCTGTAATTCCACTAATAATCAGCAGAGTCACACAAATGAACTTCATTGCTGGAGGACAGAGATGCTAAAAAGAAAAATATAAATACAAAATATTACAATAAACAGACAAATGCTGAGTTAACATGCGTTTTGCTTCCGAATAACGTTACTTGCACATTTACAGTTAGGCCTATGGGCCAAATACAACATTTTACATACACATCTACAATCAAGAGGTTAAATTAGTCCAGACAAAGCAAGACATAACTGTACTTCGTGTATCCGCATGTATCTTTATTTGACCTTATTCTTTTTTAAAATGTATTTATATGGTTTAGTATCACTTAATAACCTACCTAACTGATTAAACTCATCTGATCTCAAGCCATGTTAAACACACGTTCAGGTAAATATGTTTTTCGACTTACCTTCAACTGAACATCGCTGTGTTTACAAGAATTTCTAAATAAACTAGATAAAAAAGTTCGTCAAGACAAACTTTAAGTTGGCTTGAGAAAGCCGGACCAGAAAGTTTGAAAAAGTTTGAAAAGTTAAGAAGTTTGAAAAGTTTAAATAGTTTAAGAAGTTTTAAGTTTGGATGGTTTTCAGTCTGAAATTTATATTTAGAAGTTTTAAAGTTTGAATGTAGTCTGTCAGATAGATAGATAATCAGCAAGTTGCTAGCAGGTTTCTAGTATGATTAGCAAAGTTGCTAGCATGTTTCTAGCATGATTAGCAAAGTTGCTAGCATGTTTCTAGCATGATTAGCATGTTGCTAGCATGTCTCTAGCATGATTAACAAAGTTGCTAGCATGTTTCTAGCATGATTAGCAAAGTTGCTAGCATGTTTCTAACGTGATTAGCAAGTTGCTAGCATGTTTCTAGCATGATTAGCAAAGTGCTAGCATGTTTCTAGTGTGATTAGCAAAGTTGCTAGCATGTTTCTAGCGTGATTAGCAAAGTTGCTAGCATGTTTCTAGCATGATTAACAAAGTGGCTAGCATGTTTCTAACATGATTAGCATGTTGCTAGCATGTTTCTAGCATGACTAGCATGTTTCTAGCATGATTAGCAAAGTTGCTAGCATGATTAGCATGTTTCTAGCATGATTAGCAAGTCGCTAGCATGCTTCTAGCATGACTAGCAAAATCGCTAGCATGTTTCTAACATGATTAGCAAGTCGCTAGCATGATTCTAGCATGATTAGCAAAGTTGCTAGCATGATTAGCATGTTTCTAGCATGATTAGCAAAGTCGTTAGCATGTTTCTAGCATGATTAGCAAAGTCGCTAGCATGTTTCTAACATGATTAGCAAGTCGCTAGCATGTTTCTAACATGATTAGCAAGTTGCTAGCATGTTTCTAGCATGATTAGCATGTTTCTAGCATGATTAGCAAGTCGCTAGCAAGTTTCTGGCATGATTAGCAAAGTCGCTAGCGTGTTTCTAGCATGATTAGCAAGTTGCTAGCATGTTTCTAGCATGATTAGCATGTTTTCTAGCATGATTAGGAAGTCGCTAGCATGTTTCTAGCATGATTAGCAAAGTCGCTAGCATGTTTCTAACATGATTAGCAAGTCGTTAGCATGTTTCTAACATGATTAGCAAGTTGCTAGCATGTTTCTAGCATGATTAGCATGTTTCTAGCATGATTAGCAAAGTCGCTAGCATGTTTCTAGCATGATTAGCAAGTTGCTAGCATGTTTCTAGCATGATTAGCATGTTTCTAGCATGAATAGCAAGTCGCTAGCATGTTTCTAGCATGATTAGCAAAGTCGCTAGCATGTTTCTAGCACGACTAGCAAGTTGCTAGCATGTTTCTAGCATGATTAGCAAAGTCGCTAGTATGTTTCTAGTATGATTAGCAAAGTCGCTAGCATGTTTCTAGCATGATTAGCAAGTCGCTAGCATGTTTCTAGCATGATTAGCAAGTTGCTAGCATGTTTCTAGCATGATTAGCATGTTTCTAGCATGATTAGCAAGTCGCTAGCATGTTTCTAGCATGATTAGCAAGTTGCTAGCATGTTTCTAACATGATTAACAAAGTTGATAGCATGATTCTGGTTGCTAGCCATAGATAGATAAATAGATAGATAGTAATGGTTAAATGATAGACAGACAGACAGATAGATAGATAGATAGATAGATAGATAGATAGATAAAGGTTTGAAGATAGATAGATAGATAGATAGATAGATAGATAGATAGATTAGTTATTAGTTAGAAAGAACATAGATAGCTTAAAGCTTAATTGAGTATCAATGGCTTCTAGCAGTTTACATTAAACATAGTTCAAACAGACATGGACTTTTGGTCAATGAAAGTCCATGGGATTTTTTATGATTTTTAATATTAATTTTTAAGAAAACCGTAACTCAAACCAGTCTGAAAAGATATAGCACACTAAGTCAGAACAGTATGAAGATCTGACCCGAGTTTGGAGTATGTAGCTTGAACGGTCTAGGAGGAGTTAGTGTCCAAAAAATTTGCGGTCAGAAAAATAAGAAGAAGACAAAGAAGAAGAAGAAGAAGAAGAAGTTTAAATAGGATTTCAGTAAGTTGGCTTTCCCAAGCCAACTTAATTATTGATTTGATTATATGGTTATTAACTAAATGTTGATACGAGAGTTAGTAATCGAAAGTTGAATGTTCCTGTCTTAGTTTCACTTTCACCTGTAACAAAACGATCTACCAGATGACACGCCCTCCACAACACTATCAGATCATAACTGAACATTCTCTGTTACAGACGTGTGTCTTCAGGCTGGGTTTGCACGGTTTGTGGCCTAACCTACCTTTGCGATTTTATTTTTTTTATTTTTTATTATTACTATTATTATTATTATTATTTAGAATCGATTTAAAGTTTTTTTATTATTATTATGATGATAGTTTATTTTTAATTTCTATTTATGTATCTTACAAAGCTCCACTCAGGTCACACAACACAGTCAGTTGTTTTATTCTTAAGAATTAATGACATATTTTAATTTATTTCTGAATATAACAAACAGAATACATTTACTTATAACGAATATTGCCATTATTTTAATGTAACAAATCAAACAAAATATTGTATGACTCTACCATACGTTATATCTTCTAAGGTGACAGTATCAGCAACCATGTACTTTTCTATCACCTAATCCTGTTGTTACAGAAGGAGCGAGACGAGAGACGAGCGGATCTATATGCACGCTTTTATTGAAGGGACGAGACATAGACATGGTCAGGCAGGCAGGGTCAAACAACGGCAAACAGGTGTATGGACGGCGAGACAAGAGTAATCCGTGACAGGCGAGAGTCAATACAGCGGCGAACGTAATCCGTATGGGCGAGGCAGTAGAGTGGTCAGACAGGCGAGAGTTCCGAGACAGACTAAACGATACAACAAAGCAAAACAAGAAAACCAGACACAGGAACACAGGGAGAAACGCTTTGTACGACTGCTAGGCAAATCAATACTCGGCGATATGTGACAGGAAGACCGGGGCTTATATACTGTCTCTGATTGAGCGCAGGTGATAGGAGCAGTGGCTGATGGGGAATGTAGTCCAGAGTGTAGTATAACAGTCAGTGTGTGTAAAGAAGGTGAGAGTGACATCTGGTGGTGAGCGGACAGCGGGACACCGACCAGATTCGTGACATAGCCCCCTCCAAGGAGCGGCTTCCAGACGCTCGAAGGAAACAACAGTCCAGGGGAGCGGTGGGGCGGGAGCGAGACAGGACGAGGGCTGGAGGGCCAGGTCCATGTGGAGGGCCCAGTGATTGAGGCAGGACCGACAGAGCAGGTACCCTCCAGGGCGGGGCTGGAGGCAGAGCAGGAGCCCTCCAGGGCAGGCCCGGAGGCGGAGCAGGAGCCCTCCAGGGCGGGTCCGGAGGCGGAGCAGGAGGCGCAAGAGCCCTCCAGGGCAGAGCCGGAGGCAGAGCAGGAGCCCTCCAGGGCAGAGCAGGAGGTGCAGGAGCCCTCCAGGGCGGAGGCGGAGCAGGAGCCCTCCAGGGCAGAGCCAGAGGCGGAGCAGGAGGCGCAGGAGCCCTCCAGGGCGGAGCCGGAGGCAGAGCAGGAGGCACAGGAGCCCTCCAGGGCGGAGCAGGAGGCAGAGCAGAAGGCGCAGGAGCCCTCCAGGGCGGGGCCGGAGGCAGAGCAGGAGGCACTGAGGCCCTCCAGGGTGGAACAGGAGGCGCCAGGGCCCTCCAGGGCTGAGCAGGAACCCGCATAATGGACTGGGACCTGGGGAGAACAGGAACAGAGGAGGCAGACAGAATAAGGGGAGAAGCAGAGAGACCAAAGGATAACGCCCCCTCCCTAAGAGGATCTACAGCCGAAGCTGACACCTCAGGAGGCATTGGCGCGGCTTCTCCGACAGGGAAGGCCTCTGGAGCTGACTCGTGGTCAGACGGGACCTCTGGAGCAGGCTTGAGATCAGACGGGAGCTCTGAAGCAGGCTTGAGATCAGACGGGAGCTCTGGGGCAGGCTTGAGATCAGACGAGAGCTCGGGAGCAGGCTTGTGATCAGACGAGAGCTCGGGAGCAGGCTTGTGATCAGACGGGAACTTTGGAGCAGGCTTGTGATCAGACGGGAGCTCTGGAGCAGACTTGAGAACAGACGTGATCTCAGGGGCGGACTTGAGAACAGGCGTGACCTCAGGAGCACAGTGTGCAGACCACACACACCAAATGGCAACCGCCATTAAGGGAAGAGCAGTGGCGGGTGGCAGGACCTCTTTAAAGGTGGGTCTAGAAGGTATCGCTGCCCTCACTGATGCTAGTGGTGGGTCCAGCACGCCGGCCATCATGATAGGCCGTGATCTTGGGATGTCAGACAAGGCATGGCAAAGCTCTGGAAGGTCAGACGAGACATGACTTGGCTCTAGACAAATAGACGAGACATGACGAGGCACTGGGAGGTCTGATGAAACATGGAGAGGCTCTGGGCCGTCAGGCGGGACGTGACTTGACTTTGGGCCGTCGGGCGGGACGTGACTTGACTCTGGACCATCGGGCGGGACGTGACTTGACTCAGAGCGGTCAGGCGGGACGTGGCTTGACTCTGGGCGGTCAGACGAGACATGGTGAGGCTCTAGACAGATAGACGAGATGTGACGGGGCTCTGGAGGGTCAGACGAGGCGTGACTTGATCCTGGGCGGTCAGACGAGGCGTGACTTGACTCTGGGCGGTCAGACGAGGCGTGATGGGGCTCTGAGCCGTCGGGCAGGACGTGACTTGGTTCGTGGAGATTGGCTGTGACTTGACTTGTATCGTGAAGATCAGTAGTGACCTGACTTGACTCTTGGAGATCAGCGGTGACTTGACTTGGCTCGTGAAGACCAGTAGTAACTTGATCTGACACGTGAAGCCCAGCGGTGACTTGAACTAGCTTGTGAAGATCAATGACTTTACTTGACTCAGGAACCACGGCTGTGACGTTGCTTGACTCAGGAACCACCGCCCTGACGTTGCTTGACGCAGGAACGACCGCCTTGACGTTGTTGGACTTGGAAGCTTGACTGGACTTGGAAGCTACAGCTTTGGCTTGACTTGACTCTCGAACAACAGTCGTAGCTTGACCTGGCTCAGGAGACACGGCTGTAACTTGACTTGACCTAGTATGAACAGCTGCTGTAATGTGACTTGACTCGTGGAGAACAGGTGTGACTTGGCTTGACTCGTGGAGAACGGCAGCTGTGTCTTGACTTGACTCTGTGTCTTGACTTGTGTCTTGACTTGACTCAGGGGTAGCCACCGCGACATGAAGGAGCGCCACTTTAGCTGCCCATACCGTCATTAGGGGTGTGTCCAGCACGTGGGCCATCATGACCACAGGTGGTGTCCGGGTGCTGACCACAGGTTCTGGAATGGCGGCCATCTTGTGCACTGGCTTGGAGACGGCGGCCATCTTGTGCAGTGGCTCTGGCGTGGCAGCCATCTTGTGCAGTGGCTCTGGCGTGGCAGCCATCTTGTACAGTGGCTCTGGCGTGGCAGCCATCTTGTGCAGTGGCTCAGGAAAGATGGCTGTAACTTGACTTGACACAGGAAACACAGCTGCAATTTGACTTGACTTGGAAACTTGACTTGACTCGGGAAATGCAGCTGCAACTTGACTTGACTTGGAAACTTGACTTGACTCGGGAAACGCAGCTGCAACTTTATATGGCTCTGATATGGCAGCTGTGACGTGACGGAGCTCTGTTTTCGCCACAAACGTGTTTGTGGGATCGTGCTCCGGCATGACCGCCAATTTACAAGCGGGACGCGCGGTCGCCATTACCGCGTTGTCGCGTTCCCTCTGCGCGACCCCCACGGTGCAAGGCGAACCCTCACACAACAGTGCAAAGTTCAAAAAAGCCTCCAGTGACGAGCGCGGGCCCTCGCGTCTCAGTCGTGCACGGAGGGGCTGGTTCATGCCGTCACAAAAAATCTCAATCTTTATACAGTCCGGGAGGGTGGAATAATTTGAGATGGAGAGAAACTCACGGGTGTATTGTTCCAGTGTACATGGTCCCTGTTTTATCCGGCAAAGAATTCTGTCCGTGTCCATATCTTCTGAATGTCCGGTGGTGAAGCTGCTGGATCCTGTTGTGGCCGAGTATTCTGTTACAGAAGGAGCAAGACGAGCGGATCCATATGCACGCTTTTATTGAAGGGACGAGACATAGACCTGGTCAGGCAGGCAGGGTCAAACAACGGCAAACAGGTGTATGGACGGCGAGACAAGAGTAATCCGTGACAGGCGAGAGTCAATACAGCGGCGAACGTAATCCGTATGGGAGAGGCAGTAGAGTGGTCAGACAGGCGAGAGTTCCGAGACAGACTAAACGATACAACAAAGCAAAACAAGAAAACCAGACACAGGAACACAGGGAGAAACGCTTTGTACGACTGCTAGGCAAATCAATACTCGGCGATGTGTGACAGGAAGACCGGGGCTTATATACCGTCTCTGATTGGGCGCAGGTGATAGGAGCTGATGGGGAATGTAGTCCAGAGTGTAGTATAACAGTCAGTGTGTGTAAAGAAGGTGAGAGTGACATCTGGTGGTGAGCGGACAGCGGGACACCGACCAGATTCGTGACACCTGTAGTGCTCTCCAAAAGCCCCTCGAGAAATCCGATCCTCCGATCATTAAGTTTACTCAAATACTCTCTGAATGTCTCTCAGGTGTCTCATGTCATCCAGCAGAGGGGTCGGGAAAAGAATAGTCCCCGCGACATTCACTGGAGGCACATGTTTCCGTTTATATAATAGCCTGTGGATGAACCGTTAAATTAATATGATCAGCAAATCAGAACACAGCAGCGTCATGAAATATTATAAAAGGGGACGAATGATTTTGATCAAACAAACACAGGCTTTTAGTTAAAATGTATATTTGTCTCATTGACAAAATAAACAAGACATTTTCAGTGGTGTAATCAGATTCAGTAAATAATCCAAATATTTACCTGCGTAAATATGCAGATGTAAAGACTATCGAGCATAGATAATAACAATTATCAAATCAAATTTTATTGACCCTCTCTTGGTCAATAAAACATAAGTGCTGTTTAATTCTGATGATTCTGACTATTTTTCTTCAGCAGTTGATACTAGGGATGTGACGAGATCTCGTGACGAAATCCTTGTAAAACATTTTGCAATGTTTACAGAGCTGCACGATTAATCCTTAAAATATCGAGATCTCAATTCAAACACCCACGAGATCTTATTCCTGAATGACAACGATTTAGCTATGTCTAGGACTGTTCCACATCGCGGTCAGTGTCAGTGGAGCGTGAGAAGCAGGTTTTGTCTCTGCCCATGTTAATAAATCAGAGGGTCGGGGTAAATGTGAACGCAGAAAGAGCAACACAAACAGTCTTTTCAACCACAGTATAATCATTATTTCTGTGTAACAGACATTTAAGTAGCAGAAGTACTGGGATTAAAGTTTATAGTTTGGGTATAAACACTTATTGTCTACAGTAGCGATCAATACGAAACTATCTTGTATGTATAGTAACGCTTAACCTCTTCCGCCAGGAGGTGGCGACAATTGCCTGTTTAAAAAAGTATGTCATTGAATCATTCCTTCAGGAGATTTCAATAATCAAACAAGTCTTAATGAAGTGATACACTGACTCCTTCATTGAATGTTTTTTTTTATTATTATTTTGTTTAAATTAATATATGTTTTTAAAAGACTTAAGCAATGAACAGTTTGTCAAAACCACTAGTAAATTTAGTAAACATTATTTTGTTTAGTTTTCTAATCTTTTTTCTCCAGAATCGTGACCTCCAATTTATTAAAAACAACTGGGATTCTCAATTTATCCAAAATTGTGAAGCTCTTGTTTAAATGTTGTTTATTACTGCATATAATTCATTAAAATGGAAGTTTAATTTTATAAAGTTCAAAATGCACCTACATTTTTTTGCATTCTGTCTTTTTCAGTTGAATAAAATATTATTTTCCATATATATTTAATCACTGAGGATTTCTTAAGAAAAGTTTAAAAATCTCGTCTCGTCTCGTCTCGTCTCGTTCTCGTGGGACGTACTTGGTTTGTGAATTTCCAAGTCTGATCTAAATGATCAACATGCTCCAAACTTTTCTGTCATCTGATTGATCGTTTTTACTATTTTAGTGAGTTAAAGGCCTTTTAGTATCTAAAAATGTCCTCCTTTAGGTCGTAGTTCACGCATCTTTTTGCTGTGGAATCTTTTTACTTTTATAAAACAAACATAAGAATATTTTTTATATTGTTAGTAATATTTCAAGATTAACACTTACTGGTTGGAATAAAGCAGAGTTTTTTAAAATCATGTTAAAATGTGAGTGTCATGCATGTTGAATACATCAGGCTTTTGAGGAATGTTTATTTGTCAATCTCTTAATCATTGTATTGTGTTACATATGGTGTCTTAAACAACAGAGCTTTGATCATAAAACTAAGCATGTAAATAACATCTTACTAAGACATTATTAAAGATACCAAGGGACAGCTGATATTTATATGCGTTTTATGCATGTATTCTGATTTGATGTTTTAAAAATCTCATTGATTTACATGATAACCCCTATCAGAATTAAATAGCATATAAACAGGGTTGGGGAGTAACTAGTTACATGTAACGGAATTACGTAATTTAATTACAAAATAAATGTAATTGTAATTAGTTACAGTTACTGAGAAAAAATATGTAATTAAATTACAGTTACTTTTGAAAAATGCCAGTGATTACAAAGGGGATTACATCTGAATTTTTTCACACACCCACCCCCGTTTACAGATTTAATCGACGACTTTTAAATTGCATTGGCTGCTCTAAAATGAGACACCAATATTTCAGGAGTTTAGGACACAGAATAAGACACATGCTTATTCGATAACTGTTTTATTTCCTATTTGGGTTCATAAACTTTATTTTTTAAGATTGTTTTTTCCAAGGCAATGTTAGATGCTAGTGTTTTCTGTCATAACTATGCAAACATTTGATTTCAACCCAATATCATAGCTATAAAACTATTTCTTGTTATGATGTTATTTATGTTATGATCTTGTTATGACATATAGCGCAACTGCGCTTACTGTGACCCGAGTTCGATTCCCATCTCAAGGTCTTTGCCGATCCCACTCCCCTCTCACCTCACAGCTCTTTCCTGTTGTCTCTCTACTGTCCTATCACAATAAAAGGCATAAAAGCCCAAAAATATAAGTAAAAAAAAAGTCTGAATTTGTGGTGGCTGTGCTTTAAAATTAAATTATTACACAGCTCAGACTCTTTCGGGGCAACTTAAGTCAGTGCTATATGCTTGATAATTTTTTCTTGGCGGAGGCTTTGCATTTGGTTAGCTAATAAAATATTAAAGCTTAATTCAATATTACGTGGACAATTTCTTAATTCTGTCATCCTGGTATCGTGGACTCGCTCAATTGTTTCATACAAACACAGCTGCTGCCATTTTTTTTTTTTTTTTTTTACACTGTAATGGATTATAAGATAACTAACAAACTAGTACTACTACTTAAGTATTTATGTGGTGAAATGTTGTGTAAGAAAATTGGTATGACTGCACTGTATCCCTAAAATGTCTAGTTTGAACTTGCCGTTTGCTAGCAACTGATTTCTTTATGGAAGCTTTGTGTTCAAATATTTCAACTCAGATCAGTGTTTCGTGTCTAATAATTTTGACACGAAACATCTAAATAATCTATTAAGCAGCTGTGTAATAAGTGAGATAATGTACATTCAGCCAGTTGTTATCGCAAAATAAAGATGTATATTATCGCTTACTTATTATAATCTTTAATTCAAGTGAAGGATTTTGAAAGTCATTTTATTATTTTTGAAAGTAATCTGTAACCTATTACATTTCCAAAGTAACCTTCCCAACACTGCATATAAATATCAGCATCTGTACTAAATTGCGTATTTTTGATGTTTTTTTCCTGCTTGAGTTTAAGTTTAATATTCTCACTATATTCAACTATATGAGCCATAAATGCCTGATGTATCAAATAGGATATACAACGTAAAACACATATGCAATCTTTTATAATGTCTTTTGTATAAGGGCTCAGATTGTTCCATTTAAAGCTTTACAGGGTTAAAATAAAGTATCTGCTAGCAGCTAGCATATGGAAATTGTGAGGATGTTAAAACTCTGTTGCTGGTTTGTTCAGTAGGGATCCTACTCCAAACACGAGTTCCAGGCAGAGACAAAGAAACTGCTGGATATTGTGGCCAGATCACTGTATTCTGAGAAAGAGGTGATAAATTAACAAAAAACAGATGTAATACTGTGAATTTGTTCCACTTTTGAGGCACTGAAGACTGTATGATCCTACAGGACCCAATCTTGTGCTTAACCAACACGTCTTTCAAGCTGATCATTTGATTTCATCCAAGTTGTCATCATTACAGTTGTTTTATGTATATATCTGCAATATATTTGCCGCCCTGTATATTTATTTTATTAAAAACTAATCAAATAATTAAATATTTAATCAGCTTTGTGGGATTACAAATTTAAGAATCTGTTTAAAATATGCTGATCCTATGCTAGGTTCCAATATAACAACATGAACTGAAAAAGTTATGTATATTGTGACAGTCTAAGAGCAGGCAGCCCAGGCCCTGAGACAGTAACCTTTTGTCTTTATGCAGTTC
>NW_026128186.1:0-11944 GCF_022985175.1 Labeo rohita
GAACTGTTTAATTGTGTTAAGCTGCAGTAAATGACACAACCAATGTTTGAAGACTTTAAGCCTCAAGTTCAATCCAGTTATTGAATGTTGTCAAATGTTTGAGAGAGAATGAGTTGTTTATTTTTCTATTTTTGTAATGTCTAATGTTATTACAGTGTGACCTAAAATAAATAGGTCCAAGTGTGTTTTTTTATATAGAGTTTAATTTAATTTAATGCAATAAAAATGTAAAAGTGCTTGAAGTGTGTAAGTGCCTGAAGTTTTATTTTCTGAAATAAGGCATACTGGCATAGTAACCCAAGTTAGGTTATTTTTGACCTTTGACCTTTGGTTAAAAAGGGACCTACTAATTTCTGGGTTATTTCAACCCAGATATTGGGGTTGTTCTTTTGACCCAGAAGTTGGGTTATATTAACTACAATGTTGGGTTATTGTAACCCAGCATTTGAGTCAGGTATTTAACCCAGAAGTTGGGTCAAAAAGAATAACCCATTTTTCTGGGTTGAAATAAGACAGAAATTAGTTGGTCCCTTTTTAACCCAGGATTTGGGTCAAAAATAACCCATTATGGGTTATTTTTGACCCAGGAGTTTTTAGTGTGTAATACGCAGTTTATACGCAGTTTTCACGTGCATATTATACGCATCCACCCAATGCATCATGAGATCGGTTGACAACCCCTGAAGTAGACCAACTCCGCTTGCATCCATTTACTTGAACTGTCGAGATGAGATGACTCCTCCTGGTAGTGTGATTTATATAGTGCCATTTCTAATCGCCCAGACACTGACACTTGGACTCTGAGTCCCCCTCTGAGTTTGCCCCCCCAAACAAGTTACTTTGAACCCTCTTTCCATCCGCTCCTCTCCTTGCTGAATGTAATGGTTTATGAAAGCAAAACTGAAACTGGAAAGAAAAACAGCACTATCTGTTATTGACTATCCATTATGACATGTTAGCATTTTTTTATATTTACACACTACACAATAATACACAATAATAATCTTTTACATTATAATCCTTTCATATTCAGTATTTGGCATGTTTGTGTGCTGCTGCGCATCCCTGTGTGTGTAATAAGCAGAGTTGCATGAAATTTTCTAGTCCCACTGTGTCATCATAGATGGCCATTTGTGAACAAATCGGAGGATCGAGCCCCCTTCTGTAGGCCATTAGCTGCATGTTCTCGATCTATCCACTAGAGGCCGCTAACGGAACTGAGGGGTGTAATCACTCACATAAGTTTTTTCTTGGCAACGGCTGATGAGCTGATCTTGTACAGACAATGAGCCAGCCAACTGATCAAAAACCTCCTTAAAGTGAGTGGTGAAGGAGTCCTGTGAATTAATGATGGGGTGTTGGAATTCCATTGGAGTAAGAATCCTTTACTGTCCACTGCCTCACCCGAATAGGAAGATGGTAGGGCCATGGGACTGGCAGAGGCAGACGAGGGGTTGGTGAGTGGAGTGAGGGAAGCCCGGAGTGATTGAACCATTAGTTCAAATCCTTTGTTTGCGGTGTGGTCTTCTGTCAGTGAGATGCAGGAGAATACTCAGGTAAGTTGATATAACACTGGGTTTATTTACAGAGTAAACAAACACGTCACACGTGAGCGCAGTGTTGGGCAAGCTACTAGGAAAATGTAGTGAGCTAAGCTAACAGTTACTCTTCATTTAATTAAGCTTCACTAAAGCTACAGCCCTGTGAAATGTAGCAAGCTAAGCTACAGCAACATGGCAAAAGTAGTTTACTACATCTAAGCTACTTTTAAAAAATATAATTTTTATGTTGAACCAACATCATACCAAGTCAATGCCCTCTCAGTGATCAATAAAACTGTCAGTCAAGCAGATAGACAGGCATAATAGTTCAGTTTAGTTGTTTATTCAACAACTGTTCCAAACCAATTTGGCAACAAAAATCAGTATCATGTAAGGGTTGGTTTTACCTCTTATAATGACATAGGCAAAAGAAATGTTTGCTGTCAGCCGGAAACCTCCTATATGGCGAGCACTAGCAAACCTATAAAAAGTGTGTGGATCCGTGTCCTCGTTTTCTGACACCAGATTACACGCATGATCTTTGCATTGTTTGTTTGGGTGAAGACCACGCACGCGATGTCCTCGAGGGGGCAGTTTGTGTTCATTGTGAGCGTCCCTTTTCGCTCTCGCTTTCTCCCTCTTTTTGATGGAAGGAGGGGCAGCCATCTGCTCCCCGTGAGTTCGGGTCCTGCCGCTGCTGAGGCACGGAGGAAACTGAAGTCATGGGGCTCGCAGGTGGACCTGGCTGATGAGTTAAGGAAGGGGCTTTCTCTTTCTCGCTCATCAGTCAAGGACGAGACCAAGCTGCTGGATGACGATGCTATATCTCTTATGTCGTCTGATCCAGCGGCCAGTGCTTTGAAGGAGGAGCAGGAGATGCTTGAAGAGGGCAAAGAAGTCGAGACTGAGCCCTCTCAATCCTCCTGCCCTGTGTACGCTGAGCTGCTGGAGGTTATGGAAGGTGTCTATTGCTATGGAAGCGGGCAAAGAAGGTGGCGCCGCGAGGTCGCCTCGATGAGCGTTACCTGTCTGACCATAGCCCCCCAGCCCAAGAGAGCCTTCCCTTTCTTCCTGATCTCCATGTGGAGGTCGAGAAGGCGTGGAAAAACCCGTTTTCCTCTCGCATCCATAGGTTTCAGCACACTATTTATTTTAATATTGAAGGGATGCGAGAGAGCGGGTATGAGAGGATGCCCCCTATAGAAGAGACGGTGACATGCTATCTCTCTAGTGGTAAGACGTCGTCTCTTAAGGCTCCCTCCTTACCATCCAAACCCCTTCAAGATACATCTCGTTTGAATGGTAGGGTGTACGCAGCAGCAGGTCAGATTGTGGCTTTACTGCACACCATGGCGGTGCTTCAAACGTATCAGGCTGATCTGCTAAAGCACCTGGATAAAGGTAAGGGTCTTTCCCCTGATGAGGTAGCTGAGCTGCGCCGCACCACAGACCTTGCCCTCCGTGCTACTAAACAGGCCGCCACTGCCATGGGCAGATCTATGGCGGCCATGGTGGTTACGGAGAGGCATCTCTGGATGAACCTGGCAGATATCGGGAGAAAAGAGAAGGGCTTTCTCCTCGATTCCCCGGTTTCGCCTTCTGAACTTTTCGGTATCTCCATTGAGATGGTGGTCGAGAAGTTTGAGGAGGTGACTCTTGCTCTTGACTGGTTGTGGTGACAACCTCACCCTACGATGCTGGATCCAGTCTGTATAGTAGTCCCACTTTCGGCCCCATGCCTGCTGGATCATGCAGCCAAATTCCTACGCTTCTGCGGCTGTTTTCTTGTCCATCAGGTCCCCTGTTTAGCACGACAACCTCAGGACTCGCTGATCCCTCATCCAGGAAAATGAGCCTTTGTGCTCTTTCAAGTCCTGGCTGGATGTCGCTTTGAGGAGCTGCCTGGCCAGGACACACGACTCAGATCTTGCCCTGAGGGTTTTTTTCTGGGTTGAGTAACATTCACACAACCTTCATGCTATATTCTGAGTTTGGGCTCCTCTCGCTGAGGCGTTCAGCAGCCCCACTCTTTCACTTCTCTCTGTAGTTTGTCACACCGCCCTTATCGTCAAACCAGACATGTCACCCCTCTGAGGAGTGGGTTTGAGAACACCATCTTCCACTGAGGTACGAGTGAGCGGTGTTTATGAGGAAACCCTTTCTGACTGCTACGGCTCGGAGGAGCAATAGCTCTGCTGATCAGACATGTTGCCCCTCTGAGGAGTGGGTTTGAGAACACTACCTTCCACTAAGGTACGAGTGAACGGTGTTTCTGAGGAAACCCTTTCTGATTGCTATGGCTCTGAGGAGCAAGAGCTCTGCAGATTCTCTGTGGTGGTAACAGCTCTCTTTTCTGGGCATTCTGGGCCTCGTCTGATTTGGGCTACCTTATGGTCGAGCTAGGAACCTTTTGCTCCCAGTTTGAGCTATGAAAGCCTGCCTCAAGCTGGGGGTTGAGAGCGGCACTACCATGTAAGCAACCATTCTGTGTTGCCAAACGGTCTCCACCTGGCAGCTGCTATATATGAGGCCCATCTACTACCCTGTTGAAATGTCCGATCCCCTTTTTTAAGCCAGATCCCATTTCTAAGGCCCCCTTCGGTCTGCCTTCAGGACATGGCAGGCCCCTTCCTGGGCCATTAACCACTACATGCTGGTTAGATGTAGCTGTAGCAATGACATCAGATAATTGGCCACTTGCCACCTCCCTGATGTATTGCCTACTAGCTGTTGAGCTTAGCATTGCTCCCCTCATTTTAGAGGGTCACCTTGAGCATGCCGCTTCCATCCGAGCATCTGGGTTCCTCTCTTATATTCAGAGTTGGGCGTCCACGCTCTGGAACTCCAGCTAGCAGTCTTGCCAGGTTGTTGGCCCACTGTCTGCCTCCTTGATGGGCTGCTTTCTTGGTTGAGCTAGCATTGCTCCCCTCATCATAGAGGGTCAACTATGAGCATGCCCCTCCCTTCTAAGCACCTGAGTTTCTCTCTTACCCTGAGAATTGGGTTCTCTGCTCTCTGGGATCCACAGTGAAGCAACATCAGGGGTCAGGCCCTTCTTTGTCCTCCCCCTCTAAGCTGGTTCCAATGCAAGTACATTGATGCCCCCGTCTCTAAGAGGGTCATTTACCAGCATGCTGCTCCCTTCTGGGCATTCTAGGGTTTCCCTCTCACCCTGAGAGTTGAAGCCCTGTGCCCTTTGGAGCTCTGTGTATCAGCATCCTCAGGTTGTTAGGCCTCTCTCTGCCTCCCTGTTTATTTGCTTGCTCTGCTGGATGAGCCTAGCTGTGTTTTCCTTGCCTTTGGGGATCGCCTACGAGCATGCTGCCCTCTTTGAGCGCCAGAGTTTTCCTCTTATCCTAAGAGTCAAAACTTCCCGCTCTGTGGGCTCCACAGTCATGTCAGGGGGTCTGGCCTTTTTCCAGCCTTCCTCTAGGCTGTTTCATGGCGAACTTTTCTACAAGTCAAGTGTTTGTGTTCCCCTCTCATCTGAGAGCTGCACTTCATGAGCATAATGCTCCAGAACCAGTCCTGTGACTGTCATAACGAGTAGGCTTGTTCTCCTCATATTGAAATTTTTCTGAGGAATGCCTCTTTTTTATGTGCTCTCTTAGGACCCTCACTGTATGCACTGTGGGGCCTCAGAGAAGAGAACAACTCAGAGTCTTCTGTGAGCCATTTGGGCGATACTGTTTTTTGTGAACGACTGAACGAGATGATTTTCACATCATTTTGTAGAAAAAACTATAGCCTGCCACATCCATGTCTCAAAAGTCTTGTGCATGAATGTTCTGAATGTGTTTTATGGCCTTATTTCAGTGACTTAAAATTTTTAGTTTTTCACTAACCACGCATAAACGTTGTTTTCTCAAAAACACAAACATGTACATTCATGTTGCTTACATATTATTGTAGCCCAGTTTGTGCTCATTACAATGTAATTAGACTTTAGCCATTAATATGTTTTTAAGATACTGAAAAAAGCACAAATGTCAGGGCATGTCAAAACTTCTCCAGGGCCCCAAAACACCCTCAGACCCCAGAGGGTTAACACTAAACATTGTGTATCTTTCATACACATTAATAATCTTGTCCCTTTAAAGTGTTATAAAAACGTTGGCTAGCTTCGTAGGTTACAATAAACACACCAAGCATATAGGAGGTATAAAAACATACTACTAATGCATATTGTTGCTCTAATAGCAATACTCAAATAAATGTCCTTCCAAAATTGTAATGTAAATGTAATTTGTGATGCGCATTTGTGTGCGTTCTTCCATGGGGCAGAGGGAGAGTGTGCATGAGGAATGCGAGAGGAGGGGGGCGCAGGGTGTCCAAAAGTTCACAAGAGTCATGCTGGATGGGTCTTGTGACTGTACGTGTCAATGTAAATCTGTCTTTCGTGTTTATTCGATTACCGATTTATGCCTAGCTTTTATGCCTAGCAGTTACACTGACCATCTGTTCCGTGGCTAGTCTCAGAAAAGGGGGAGTATCAGTAAATTAGTCTTTTACTGTGTTTCTTGCATGGGTCTGACTGCGGCTGGTCAAAAGGTGATGATAAAGCATTTGTGGCTTCAAGTGTTCCCAGCAGAGAACAAGAGTTTTCTGTCCTCCTGAATTGATATTGATCTATCACTGGTTCACCCCTGCGGTGAGAAGTCAGCGTAGAACAGGAACTGGTCAAGACGCACTGGAATAAGAAAGAAGTTTTATCTGAAATTCAAAATACTTCTATTGTGTAAATGTAACGTGGGGTTTGGGGTTTGGGTTTTGTTCATGTTCTTGTTCTGATGTCTTTTATTTTGAAGTTTTGCCATGTTCCTTGTTGGTGTCTTGCTTCCCTTGCCCTCTTGTATTCCTGCTATTGGTTCCTTAGTTCATGTGTCATGTTCTGATTGGTTGTTCTAGTCTGTTTGCTCATTGGTTTGTTCATGTCATGTGACCCCTATTGTTTTGTATAAGTAGCCCTCATGTTCGCATTTTTCCTTGTTGTGTATTGAAATTTAATCCTGCTGTTGGTGAGTTCTGTTCTTGTTTATGCCTGTGTTCATGCCACGCCAAGTCTGTTTCAAGCCAAGTCTTTTTCAAGCCAAGTCTGTTTCATGCTAAGTCTGTTCATGCCAAGTCTGTCAAGTCAAGTCGTTGTTGGATTATTGTTTGTTTGGATTCACGTTTTCTACAATAAACTGCACTTGGGTTCATCACTACTTGCCTCTCAGTTGGACTTTCATTACAGAATACACGACCGCTAATATGAACCCAGCAGTATCTTGCCTCATCTGCCTGCGTCAAGGGGATCGAGCAATAGAGGAGTATGTGGAGGACTTTTGTAATTTGTGTCATTTGGTAAAATTCAGTGTTGCTGCCCTGAAAGGAATTTTTTGCAATGGATTTAAGGACAATTTGTACGACCTCATGCCAGACAATAGATGCTCGGCTACACTAGAACAATACATTGACTTTGCACTGTCGCTAGTTGGTTCACCTTTTACTGTGGGAACTGCAGATGAAGAATGCAATCCTACAGTCCCCACCACACCAAACCTTGCTCACATCATGTCTGCTCCAGGTCTCGCTCACGCCACGCCTGCCGCTCATGTCATACATGCTTACGCCATGCCTGCCGGTCCAGGGCCTGCTCACGCTATGCCTGCCGCTCCAGGGCCTGCTCTTGCCATGCCGGCCGCTCTTCCAGAGTCTGCACCTGTCATGGCCGCCATCCCAGAGCCAGTCTACAAGATGGCCGCCATCCCAGAGCCAGTCCACAAGATGGCCGCCATGCCAGAGCCAGTCCACAAGATGGCCGATCCTCTGATATCATGTCAAGTCAGAGCTGCACTTTCAGTGCCAAGTCAAGTTACAGCTGTGTTTCCTGAGCAAAGCCAAGTCACAGCTGTTGTTCCTGAGTCAAGCCAAGTCACAGCTGTTGTTCCTGACTCAAGCCAAGTCACGGCAGGCCTCCCTGAGTCAAGCCAAGTCACGCCAGAGTCCCCGGCCAAGATGGCCGCCACGCCAGAGTCTTGTCACGTCATGGCTCTCCCCAAAATTTCCCCAGAGGATTTTTTTTTGGGGGGGGCATAGTACCCAAGCTCCAGCTGATGCAGAGCTTGGGCCAAGACTGAAAAAACTAATGGCCGTCGCCATTTTAAGCGTGTGGGCTGCATACTGCACTCCAGAGGCCTTGTCTGCTCCAGAGGCCTCGTCTGATCTCCCAGAGCCATGCCATGTCTCGCCTGACCCTCCAGAGCCACGTCAGGTCATGACTGCCAGTGTGATGGCGGTCACCATTTTGAGTGTGTGGGCTGCACACTATGCTTCAGAGGCCTCGTCTGTCCACGAGTCTGCACCAGAGGCCTCGTCTGTCCACGAGTCCGCACCAGAGGCCTCGTCTGTCCACGAGTCTCTCCACGAGTCCGCACCAGAGGCCTCGTCTGTCCACGAGTCCGCACCAGAGGCCTCGTCTGTCCACGAGTCCGCACCAGAGGCCTCGTCTGTCCACGAGTCCGCACCAGAGGCCTCGTCTGTCCACGAGTCCGCACCAGAGGCCTCGTCTGTCCACGAGTCTGCACCAGAGGCCTCGTCTGTCCACGAGTCTGCACCAGAGGCCTCGTCTGACCACGAGTCTGTACCAGAGGCCTCGTCTGACCACGAGTCTGCGCCTGCCTGCCCCGCCATGGTGGACTTCTGCTCCATGGCTTCACTGTCTGCTACTGCCTCATGGTCCGGGCCCACCATATCTCCACTGCCAAGGTCTGCCTTTGCCCCATGATCCCGATCCTGTTCCCCTGGATGGCCCTGGCCCTTCGTCCTTCCCCTGTTTGCCTCAGCTCCACCCTCCTGGACTTTGGGGTTTGGGTTTTGTATTGGGTGCCTGGAGCCGCCCTTAGTGGGGGGACATGTAACGTGGGGTTTGGGGTTTTGTTTGTCTTGCTTCCCTTGCTCTCTTGTATTCCTGCTATTGGTTCCTTAGTTCATGTGTCATGTTCTGATTGGTTGTTCTAGTCTGTTTGCTCATTGGTTTGTTCATGTCATGTGACCCCTGTTGTTTTGTATAAGTAACCCCATCCCATTGTTCCTTGTCGTGTATTGAAGTGTAATCCTGCTGTTGGTGAGTTCTGTTCTTGTTTATGCCTGTGTTCATGCCACGCCAAGTCTGTTTCATGCCAAGTCTGTTTCATGCCAAGTCAAGTCTAGTCAAGTCAAGTCGTTTTTGGATTACTGTTTGTTTGGATTCACATTTCTACAATAAACTGCACTTGGGTTCATCACTACTCGCCTCTCAGTTGGACTTTCATTACAGTAAAGAAGGTTTTAAACTTCTCTTGTGTCCGAAAACCTACTTAAAACAGCATTCTACGTTCCCCCAGTTCTGCTCCAACAGGTGAACATAATGTATGTTTTGTATGTTATTTTTTACAGTTGTTATCCACTGAAAATATGTCCAGACCAGATCTGAACTAAATTTAACCTTCTAGAGACGTCCTGTGATCGTCAATATTGGATGTCCAGAATACGTCATAAAAAGACTTAATAATAAAAACTTTCATTCTGGCTCTTCAGAGGACGTCATTTCAACATCCGACAAAGACGTTGAAATGACGTTGTTTGGACATACTTTTACTCATTCGTTACAAGCAATATTTATTTTAAATTAAGCCTATAACAAACTTATTTAATATGATACTGAAACTGCTAAACTATTTTTTTTATTAAGTAAAGAAGGTTTTATCCCTCTGGGGTCTGCAGGTGTTTTGGCACCCTGGAGAAGTTTTGACATGCCCTGACATTTGTGCTTTTTTCAGTATCTAAAAAACATATTAATGGCTAAAGTTTGATTACATTGTAATCAGCACAAACTGGGCTACAGTAATATGCAAGCAACATTAATGTACATGTTTGTGTTTTTGAGAAAACAACGTTTATGCGTGGTTAGTGAAAAAATACAATTTATAAGTCACTGAAATAAGGCCATGAAACACATTCAGAACATTAGTCCACAAGACTTTTGAGAACTGGATGTGGTAGTCTAGAGTTTTTTCTACAAAAAGATGTGAAAATCATCTCATTCACGCGTTTACAGAAAACAATATATAGATTTAAATTTTCTAAGACATGTTTTGTGATTGAAAGGGAATATGCGAGGGAGTGACGACGTCCATGAATATTTAGTGATTCACACCTGAGAGACAAAAGGCCCTCCTCTAATGGCCCATCAATGAGACTGACTGTCAGGTAGAAACAATGAGAGAAGATTCAGAGAATGGAGTTTTAGACTATTTGTATTTTATTTACAACACAGTATCATCAAAACATACATAATGAAGGTCAAAAGCACATTATTGACTACATTGATGTTACATGTATATACCTGATATTTAAGTGATTGCTGCTTCTTTCCATGGATTTAAGAAACAAAACTCATCATCAGTAGTCCAGGTGGCATTCATGTAGCATTCATCTGTGGTGCAGGTATCAGACCACTAGAAAAAAAACAACAACAACAACAAAAACATCTGTGAGCGTGTTAATATCAGGAGCATCTGTAATATACATATAGTATGATTTTGTAGTCATAGACTCACACATGCTTTATACTATCATAAAATACTGACAATTAATACCTGAGAAACTAATTATTATTGTTTAGCACATTAAACACTTACTCACAAACAGAGTATTAAACATAAACTAATATTGCTTTTATATTCTATTGTTATACAATAAATAAATATGATTTTATAGTCATAAACACAAGCATGCTTTGTATGTCTGGGAACCTAATTTACTATTGTTAAGCACGTTATAAACATCTATTCGTGAACAGAGTATATGACAGTAGTTTTGTCTAAACAATCTTAGACTCTATCATTCAGTGTTACAGTGTAAACACTATTACTTTTATATCGCGTCATTTTTATTTTACAGAACATTAAAAACAGCCTGGCGTCGTCAAACATTTCGATGCAATGAAATGAAACATACTTCATAACGTTTCACTTGATTACACGTAGTCAGGAATTATAGTTTGGAAAAAAAAAATCTAACTACTATAATGTCTACAAGTTATATCACAGTAACACAACAACTAATGTAAGTAGGCTAATAAAAGAAAGACTTACTCCTTCGGTCATCTCGCCGTGCGTCGCATCGCGCTCTTCCTCTGAGGAAAATATAAATCTTTCTCCTCACAGCGCGTCTTCTTCCAGTAACAAGATGCAAGTAGCCGAGATGAACAATGAAGTGAAGTCTCCCGCTTTGTTTACGTTGATGTGGGTGGTTCGCCGCTTGCGCCTCCACGTGGCTGATTATAATAACAAACCGAAAATAGCTCGTGGGCGTGATCAAATTAAAAATAATTAGGTCTGACGAGAAAGACTGGACATGGGGTTGGTTTCATACAGATTACTTTAACACATGATATTTGTTTTCCATAAGACTTACTTCATTTAAAAGTAGACATATCAGGCTTTGTATAGATATCTCTCTCATGTCTCATTTCTTAATGACAGTCACAGAGAACAACGCGGCAGACTGCATACCCTGTTTGTTTGCTTTATTTCACAAAACCACAGAGTGTTGTTGTTACTATGAGTGTACACAAATAAAAGTGAATTCCTTACAGATTCCATTGATGTATTGCTCTCATCTGTACGATCAAAAATGACGGAGTAATTTAAGTTCTTTTTGGCGTTTTCAGAAAAACGGCCACAAACCGCGCCGGCGCGTTTTTCGACCCCAGAGGGTTAAAGTCAAGTCAAGTCAAGTCACCTTTATTTATATACCGCCTTTAACAATACAGAATTGTGACAAAGTGGCTGTACAGTATTAAATAGGAAATAGTACATCAACAATGCAAAAGGGCAAGAATAAACACTCAATTTTCAGGTAAAGGCAGTTAATCAAATACAATAAAATAAAATAAAATACAATATCGTGTGAAGAGAAAGTGTCCCCAACTAAGCAAGCCAGAGGTGACAGTGGCAAGGAACCAAAACTCCATCGGTGACAAATGGAGAAAAAACCTTGGGAGAAATCAGGCTCAGTCGGGGGCAGTTCTAGGTGACGAGGTCTTCACTGGGGATCCGTCTCTGGGGCTCATCTAGCCGATGTGGTCTCCGCTGACATTCAGGGCTGTAGAGGTCGTCTCTAGGTGCTGATCCACCGTCTAGGTTGGGTACGGACTGGATCCGGGGGACAGCAGTGACCATCTGATCTGGATACGGACTGGATCTGGTGGTTAAGGTGACCTCGGAATAAGAAAGAAACAGACTAATATTAGCGTAGATGCCATTCTTCTGACGATGCACTGAGTACATCGGGTGTTATGGGAAGTGTTCCTGGTTCCAGTTGACCTAATTAATGCAGCCTAACAATCCTTTAACAGATTTGAATTATAGGAATAT
>NW_026128187.1:0-117066 GCF_022985175.1 Labeo rohita
TTTTGAATGGTAGTCCATGTTTAACATATAAACTGAAAAATAATCACTGAAATTAAGTTTAGAAAAGACATAAACCACAAAATGCAGAATATTTTGAATATTTGTTAGAGAATTTATTAAATTGTTTGTTTGTGTTTAACACCATGCCAGTTTCTGTGGCTATTTTTATGCCCACAAAAATTGGCTAAATTATATCAGGTTTTTACAATTTATTTTTGCTAAAAACGCTAAAACTGAATTTGTCTCAACTTAAAAATTTCCTCAAAAGAGTTAACTGAATGAAACAAAGTTCTCTCACAGGGTTTATAATTACAAATTTAAATTTAATTTAAATTTAAAATATGAATTTAGAGAAAGAAATTAATTCATTTCATATACACTAAATTAACTACATTATTTTGTATTACATTTTTTAAAAATGCTAATACTTTATTTTAGGTTAAATGGATCGTTCACACAAAAAGAAAAATTCTATCAATAATTACTCTCCCTCAAGCCGTTCCAAACCTGTAAGACATTCATCTTCAGAAAGGTAGTAAGGACATTGTTAAAATAGTCCATGTGACATCAGTGGTTCAAACGTAATATTATGAAAAGTATTCTCAAGACTTCATAATATTACGGTTGAATCACTGATGTCACATGGACTATTGTAACGATGTCGTTACTACCTTTCTGGGCCTTAAACATGTCAGTTGCATTGTTGTCTATGGAGGGTCATAAAGCTCTTTCATTAAAAATATCATAATTTGTGTTCTGAAGATGAACGAATGTCTTACAGATTTGGAACGACATGTGGGTGAGTAATTAATGACAGAATTTAATTTTTGGTTGAACTATCTCTTTAAAATTTAAGTCTGAATCCAGTTTTTTAACGTGGTCCAGATCGTTGGATGTAAGAGGCAAATGACACAGTCAGCCTGCTTAAATCTACTTCTATGCATGAGTGCCTTTCTGTATTTATTAAAATATAAAAAAAAGGTTTTTGCTAACTGCATTATTTAGGGACTGAATAATGCAGAGAGTTACAGAAAGTCTATTTTAAGAGAAAAACACTGAGGAATTGAGATGAGAGAACAGCGAGAGTCTTACTTTGATGCATCAAGTTTCTGCTGCTCCAGGATGCGTTGCTGAGTCTCCCAGTTGGCTTTTTCTTCCTCAAACTGGCGCCTCTTCTCCTCAAGCTCTTTATACTGAGCTTCGAGATTCTTCTTCATCTGTTCATGACGCCGCTCCAGCTGCACCAAAGATGCCCAAGGTTTTTCAGTTAAGTATTTGTGATGATAGCCATGACAAGTATGGAGTGCAACAGAAAAAACAACAACCTCATTTTAATTAGAACTAGAAACTAAACAAGCATTCTCATATACACACCTCTGCCTCGGAGTCCTTCAGTTTTTGCTTCTTTTCTTTGACCTTCATCTCAAAGACCTGCTCCATCTCTGTCTCCATCTTCTTCATCTTCATCACATGCTCCCTCCTCTCCTCCTCCATCTGGGCCAGGGGACTCCTACAGGAGTGACATTGTAACAGTTGTAACAGATTTGGAGAAAGGTAGCATTAAATCACTTGCTCACCAATGGATTCTCTGCAGTGAATGGGTGCCATCAGAATGGGAGTCAGAACTGCGAGATATGAAAAATTCTGACTTTTTTTTCTCGCATATGCGAGAAATTTGCATTCGCTTTTTTTTTTTTTGTTTTTTTTTTCAGAATTGTGAATTTATATCACGCAATAATGATTTTTAAACTCACAATTCTTTTTTCTTGCAATTTTAACTTTTTTGCTCAGAACTGAGATATAAATTTGCAGTTCTGATTTTTTTTTTTTTTTTTTTTCCCAAGATTTATTTTTGCCGTTTTTGCCTTTTATTGATAGGACAGTAGTGAGACAGGAAATGAAGTGGGAGAGAGAGAGAGGGGGGACAGGATTGGGAAAGGTCCGCAAGCTGGGATTCGAACACGGGACGCCCGCATGTTGACGCACTGCCCACGAGGCTATTGCCGCCGACAATTATTCATTTTTTTCTTGCAATTCAGACTTTTTTTTCTCAGAATTCATATAAACTCGCGTTTTTTCCTAATAAACGCTAGTTTATATCTTGCAATTCTGAGTTTTTTCCTAATAAACACTAGTTTATGTCTCGCAATTCTGACTTTTCTTGCAAATGCAAGTTTATATCTTTCTGACTTTCCTCCTCAGAAGTGAATTGATATATAAACTCACAATTCTGACTTATTTTCCTAGCAATTTTGACTTTTTTCTCAGAATTAGGAGATAAAAACTCACAATTCTGACTTTTCTTGCAATTCTGTCTTTTTTCTCAGAATTATGATATAAACTCGCAATTTTGATCTTTTATAAACTTATAATTCTGACTTTTTTTCTCACAATTTTGAGATATAAACTTGCAATTCTGACTTTACTCACAATTCTGACTTTTTCTCAGAATTGACAAACTCACAATTCTGACATTTCTTGCAAATGCGAGTTTATATCTTGCTATTCTCACTGTTTTTCTCAGAACTGAGACTTCTGACTTTTTTTCCTCGCAATTCTGATTTTTTTTTCTCAGAATTGAGATATAAACTCACAATTCTTAACTTTTTCAGAATTGTGAGTTTATATCACACAATATTAATTTTATAACTCACAATTGTGTTTATATCACACAATTCTAAGAAAGTATTTAGAATTGAGAGATGCAAACTCGAAATTGTGAGGAAAAAAAATGCTGAATTGTGAGATTGTGAGAAATATTGTATTTTTATATTCAGTGGCAGAAACAGGCTTCCATACCTTGAAAATCAGACTTTTTAAGAATTTTTAACCACTAGGCTACAGGAGATGCTCAACAAAAGTTTGTAGGTGTGATCCCAGCAAAAGGTGATCCAGGCTCTCAATAACTCATTCAAAATTGTTTGGGATGTTTAGCTAAAAACAGAACTGTGCTCGTACTTTGTAAGCTGGCCCTTGTTCTTGGTGGCATCGACCCCGTTGCAGGTGACGGCTGCTAGTTTCTTACTCCGGTAGTTTTCATAGTGAACATTATTAGTCACGTCCTTCAGGTCCTGCATGTGAGTCCTGGAATGGATTGTTTGATGACAGGTTAAACATTGAACTCCAATACAGTATATCAGAATGACTGTCAGGTCGTACCTGGTCAGGACACAGTGTTAATTCACAGTTATCTCATCTAACACATTGTTTTTGCATTGTTTCTCACCTAATGAGCATATTCCTCAGGACCGTGAAGTCGCAGTGCTCACCGTTCTCCACTGAAACAGGAAGAAATAGATAGTTTAGCTTTATAATGTCACAATGACTTTCAAACCCATTAAATCCCTAACATTTTTTATTTTATTTTTTTATTTAACTTAAAATATCAAAATACAAGCTTTAAAATTACTTGCTTAAAGGGACAGTTCACCCCAAAATAAAAATTCTGTCATTAATTACTTTGGAACGACATAAAGGTGAGAATTTTTGGGTGAACTAACCTTTAAAATAGAAAAATGTAGGTACTACCTGCATATTCATGTTCAGGACTACAACATATAATGCTGTTAAATGTAACAATAAAATCTGACATGAAAATGCATTATTTTTATGGATGTATGCAGTTATGATAGACACTTAATATGAGATTGGACCTCTATTTTGATTAAAGATGCAGTCAAAAACAATTTTTAACAGGGATGCATGATATATCAATACCTTCTCAGTTATCAGTATTAAAAATATTATTTTGCATGCTCATTTCCCTCGATTTTTACATTTAGATAACTTTTGCATCTATAGTAAATCTCAAAACTCATACTGTACAATATAATGTTATGATGTATATTTTACTTATAGAATTTTAAGCTATTTATTTTAGTTTAAATACTTAATTTATTTAGACAAAATAGTACAGAATTTACTACTAACCAATTATTAATTATCAGTCATACACTAAAAAAATTTGTATTATAATGTTGTGATGCCTACATTCACTTTATACAGTTATGCTTTCTGTATTCTTAATTTATTTAAAGAAAATAATACAGAATTGAACCACTAGCCATTTATCAATTATCAACCATAGCAAAAAAATAATTTATGGGCTTATCTTATCAGACAGAATTTTAATATCAGTGCATCCCGACTTTTACATTTAAAAACATAAAACAGTGACAAATTATACATTTAAAAGCAAACAGGATCAGACATCGAACACAAAATTAATCAGGTAACAATAAACGATATCAGACACATGAAAAAAAAAAAAAAAGACAAAAGTCAGGTGGTTGTCAATTAAACACAATTTAGTAATTAGACATCAAAACTGAATATGTCAAAAGGTTAAACAGTCACAAAGATAAACAGCAGGTTAGCAGTCAGACCGCTGTTATGTGATCATACACGGGTATGTATGATCAAACGTTGTAATCACATGATATTCTGGAAAAGGACCAGAGACACTGATTTCTGAAAGATGGTTAAAGGATGAAGTCTTCTGCAAGTCTAACCTGCACCGTTACAGAGCCCAATGATGCTTTACCAAGCGAGCATCTTACCTATAAGTAGAACTCATGCTGATTGACCACCCCACGTGTCAATCATCTGCTACAACCACCTACCTGTGAGAGAACAGTTGGAGGGGCGGGACTAAAGTCTCTCCTGTGGGAACCCCCACTCAACCTGTGATTCATGGGCTACTACGACTAAAATAATGGTGTGTTGTAGGAAGGGTTACATGGCATAGCGATGACAAGCAGAGAGACCAGCCAAATGGAGCTAGGAGGAGGGGCAGGGGGTGGAGTCATATGTCTAAAGGGATCATGGGATTTGTAGTTTCTTCTTTGAGATGGGACAAACTCCTGATGCTGACAGGTATTGATGGTGCCTCAAAACGGCGTCACTTATATTGGATCGTATGTTAGGACAGTGTTGATCAGAGGTTAGGATGGAAACATTAGCACTCAGTCAACCCCGCATCAGAGTTCTGAGGTAAAAATGCTTAAAAATAATCATGTCAACGTACTATAATAAAAAAAATAGATGTATGTGAAGGAAAAAGTGGTATATTTTGTACTCAATGTATTTAAATCCAAAATGGGGGTTGGAAATAAGTAATGGGAGGCATGCATGTCTGGATGCAAGGTTTTGTTTAAACATAAGAGTAAGGCTGGGTGATATGTCAAATATTTATGATGTACTCGCAATGATTTTGTTCAAAATCAAATTAGGCAACATCATAAATATTAAGCTAATTTTAATTTGGCCATTTATGTTTATTAGACTAGCTCTGAGTTCCCACCTCGTCTATGAGTCTAGGGGTAAATATAGTAATAAAGTAGGGCTGCACGATTAATCGAACGATGTCGTGAGGCGCGTTTAGTCAATGAAGCCGGTACTTTGATTAGTAGTAAAGCTCCATCATGTGCGTTCAGTACACAGAGCAAGTAATACACAGAGCCGTAAAGCACTGACAAGCTACGCCAAAATCGCGCTCAAAATCGAATTCGATTTTGCGCGCGATTTGGTGTAGCTTGTCAGTGCTTTACGGCTCTGTGTATTACTTGCCGCTCCAGCTGAACGCACGTGATGGAGCTTTACTACTAATCAAAGTACCGGCTTCATTGACTAAACGCGCCTCACGACATCGTTCGATTAATCGTGCAGCCCTATAATAAAGTATAGAAATACAGTCATGTGAAAAAGTTAGGACACCCTATTGAATTTCATGGTTTTCTATATGGGGACATAATAAAAAATTATCTGGTTCTTGGCAGGTCTTAAAATTTAGAAAATAAATCCTCAGGTAAACATCATCACATGTCATATCACACTGTGTCATTATTTATTAAACAATAATAAAGCCAATATGGAAAGGCCATATGTGACAATGTTAGGACACCCTATGAGTCAATTACCTGTAGATCCACATTTAGCAGCAATAACTTGAAGCATTTATTTTCTGTGTGACTTTATCAGTCTCTCACATCGTTGTGGAGGAATTTGGACCACTCTTCTTTTCAGCTTTGCTCCAGTTTATTGAGGTTTGTGGGCATTTGCTTATGCACAGCTCTCACCACAGCATTTGAGCCATGATGAGCTCTAGACTTGGACTGGGCTATCGCAACACCTTGATTCTTTTCTTTTCATCCATTCTGTTGTAGATTTGCTGCCGTGCTTGGGATCACTGTCCTGTTGCATGACCCAATTTTGGCCCAACTTTAGATGTCGGACAGATGCTCTTGCATTTGACTGTAGAATACTTTGATATACAGAGGAGTTCATGGATAACTCAATGACTGTGAGGTGCTCAGGTCCTGTGGCTACAAAACAAGCCCAAATTGATCAGCCCTCCTCCAGCATGTTTGTCTTTTGGTATGAGGTGTTTGTGCTGATATGCTTTTTAGGTTTTCACCAAACTTGGCGCTGTGCATTATAACCAAACATCTCCACTTCGGTCTCGTCTGTTCAAAGGACATTATTCTAGAAGACTTGTGTTTTGTTCAGATGCAACTTTGCAGACCTAAACTGTGCTGCAATGCTGCAATGAAGCTTTCTTCTGCCAAGCCTTCCAAACATGACATTTTCGTCCCATATTTTTCTAATGCCATTGTCATGAACTTTATCATTTAACATGTTAACTGAGGCCTGTAGAGTCTGAGGTGTAGTTCTTGGGTTATCTGGCATTTCACTGAGCTTTACATGGTCTGATCTTAGGGTGAATTTTCTGGGACGTCCACTCCTGGAAGGAGAGGTGTCTGTTTTAAATGTCTTCCACTTGTGAATAAACTTCAAATTGTTTGGAAATGGCCGTATTACTCTTCTCAGATTCATGGTTCTCTGAGATGATTGCTGATGTCTTACCTCCTTGGCAATGTGTTAACGCACACCTGAAGGCTCCAGACCAGCAAACTGGCAAAGCTTATGCTTTTATAGAGGCGCTCAGACTTGCTGATGATCAGTTAATCAAGTCAATGCTTGACTGTTATTTACCCTCTTAATTCCAGTGTTAACAGTAAGGCTGTCCTAACTTTGTCACACATGGCTTTTCTATTTTGGCTTTATTTTTGTTCAGTGAATAATGACACGGTGCAATTTGTCATGTGTTGTTGTTCATCTGAGGTTTTATTTTCAAAATAAGACCAGCCAAGCACCTTTTTTTTTTTTTAAATGATGTCCTGATACAGAAAACCATGGAATTCAATAGGGTGTCCTAACTTTTTCACATGACTGTATATAATGAGGTAAATATTACTAACAGTGTACTAACCCTGATATGAGATTTAATCGAGATATAAACTTGCAATTCTGACTTTCTCAAATGCAAGTTTATATCTTGCAATTCTTTTTTCTCAAAATTGTGAAATATAAATGAGCAATTCTGACTTTCTCACAATTCAGATTTTTTAAACTCAGAATTGAGATATGAACTCACAATTCCAACTTTTTTCTCACAAATGTGAGTTTATTTCTCGCAATTCTAAGACTTTTTTCTCAGAATTGAGATATAAACTCACAATTCTGACTTTTTTCTTACGAATGTAGTGTATTTCTTGCAATTCTGATACTTTTTTTCCTCAAAATTAAGATATAAACTCACAATTCTGACCTTTTCTCGCAATCTGACCTTTTTCTTGTAAATGCAAGTTTATATCTTGCAATTCGGACTTTTTGTCTCAAAATTCTGACTTTATTTTCTCAGAAATGAGATATAAATTTGCAATTCTGACTTTTTTATATATATATAATATATACACATATATAAATAATTTTATTGAATAATTCATGTATACTTTAATGTATTATTTTTTCAATCTTTTTGTTATATATTACGTTATTGCATAAAGTCATTTGTAATGATACACACACACACACACTCACACACACATATATCATTTTAATTTTATATTTATATTTAATATTTAAATTATAATTTATTTTATATTTTAATTTATTATATTTTTATAATACTTTTCAGTTGTCTTAATATATATTGATATTGTAAAGTGATTTTTTTAATATATTATAAATTAGAGCTATTATATAATAACATTTTTATAATAAAAACATTTAAATTATATTTTCATTTAATATTTCATTTATATTTTAATTTATTATATTTTAAATCTTTTCAATAGTTTTATTATATATTATGTTATTGCATAAAGTCATTTGTAATTATACACACACACACACAAAATATGTGATGTAAAATGATTTTAATTCATAAATAAATGCTATAATTTATTATAGAATTTATTTATACATTGTATAATTTATAGTTTGGTTTTTATTATATAATTAAAGGGTTTTTTCTTAAAAGGGTTTTATATATATATATATATATATATATATTATATTATATATTATGCATGTATTTTACACACACACACACACACACACACACACACACACACAGTCTTCAGAAACAATGAGGTTTTAAAAAGTTTTTTTTTTTTACTTACGTAATGTATACTATTTTTTTTAATCACAACAAAAGCATTCATTAGTCTCAAACTTTCTGATCCCTTTACACATATAAAATATTAGTGAAACTCTCAAATATTGAGAGTTATATCTCAAACCTTGAGATATAATTTTCTGCCTATATCGTCCAGCCCTACATAAAGGGTAAATAAGAATCTATAAACATGTTAGAGAGCAGAGTTGCTCTATTTTCTATGGGGCTGCAGCTTATAGGTTTCTCCATGACTATTCGTAGAGCACTGACAATCAGCAAAGATTCTGAGCAGCAAAAAGGTGAAAGAGGAAGGAGAGGAGGAGGCCTTAACGAAGAGCGTATAAATGAAAAATGGTTTTGTTTACCAATAATGCCCTCTGTCAGTCATGGAAAAGAGCAGACAGAAAGAAAAAAGAGAAAAGAAAGAATGACACGTAAACAACCGAGGAAAAAAAGACACACTCGCTCACCACACAACAACAATTCCAAATGAAAAAGTTTTCAGGGAGGAGAGCTTTGTAAAGAAAGAAATGTGGGGAAAGTAAAACCACAACAGCAAGTCATTGGTGGCCTATGATGAAAAAAAAGGGGGGTGACAGTCTTTCTCTCTAGAAAACCTTACACCTCGTCGCCCTCCCTTTTCCAGAATCCCTCAGGTTGGACATTTGACCTGAGAGAAAAATTGTCCAGCAAGCCCATGCACTTGTTTCACACGCACTGGAACACTCCTGCTCTCTTTAAAAATGGTACAGTCCTCATATGGGTCATGCTGATACAAAGCGTACCTTCTGCCACACCCCAGGGGTACTGACGCCCTCTGACCTTCCTGCCATTTACTTCGATCACCACGTTGCTACCGACCACGGCCAGAGGCATCTTCTCCTGTTGGCACAAACCACAGTTAATTAAAGTGAGCCTGTATCGACCAC
This sequence comes from Labeo rohita, assembly GCF_022985175.1. NCBI lineage: Eukaryota > Metazoa > Chordata > Actinopteri > Cypriniformes > Cyprinidae > Labeo > Labeo rohita. The sequence goes on from NW_026128187.1 coordinate 9,391, forward strand.
ACACAGAAAAAGAGAACTGACACAGGGGGTCTGACGTAGATTCTCATTGAACTTCAGAGCCGCGAGCGAGTCAGTCAACTAAATTGGTTCTGTAGCAGTTTAAATGTAGTCAATAATAACCTCAAGCTAACCTAGAGACACAAACAACACTGTGGATGCTGCTGGGATAGTTACAGACTTGAAAGACAACAATTCTCACTGTTTTTCTGCTGTCAAATTCAAATATAAAAATTTATGTAAGGCTTAATAACAAGGCTGTATATATGATGGCTATATACATGATTGGATATGAAGTGGTTGTGTTCGCCTGTGATTGGTTCATGTGATAAATCCTGCCTCTTGTTTTCGTATGCGTTTGTGTGCGTGAATCAGTCTGAATGAGTAAATTAGTAAATCTCTGTGTCTGTGCCTAGTATTTACTGAGCTTTGGTGACTGATAATCCGAAAAATTCAAAAATAGCTTAAAAAGTTAACTATTATTAAGAATAGCTGAACATAAGTTCACAAATAAAATATATTGTTTAAATTGTTACTGCCTTGAGTTATTTTTGAATAAATGTAAAATGCTCAAAAACACTAACTTGATGAGATTCATACTTGGCTTTAACAAATAGAATATTGATTACATTGTTAAATACAAAACATTTTTGTTTTCTTTTATGAAAGTGTAAGTTTCCTAAGTTTCCTTTGCTTTGCTTTGTATTAAGCAAATGGACTCTACCTTTATCTTTCGGATCAGTTTGCTGTCCTCATCGTCCTCTGTGTCGGGAAACTCATAGATCTTTATTTTATGCTCTTGGATCTCCTTCATAATCTAAAGGTGGAAAAATAATAGTATAGTTAAGAAAAATTGTAAAATGTAAATCATTACCTGTAAAATGTAAAATCACACATTAACACACCTGTTTCTTGAAAAGCTGGCACTCCTCTGGCGTCAGTGTATCGGCCTTGGCGATGAGCGGGATGACATTGACTTTGTCATGAAGACGCTTCATGAACTCGATATCAAGAGGCTTCAGTCTGAAAAAAGATTCAGAATATAAGTGAATTGTGTCTAGCAGTTTACACTTGTCTTGTGAGCTTGTGGTCCTAATACATTACTAGTAACATTTTACTAAATAAATTAATATATAGCAAGGTACAGTACATACAGTGCAGTACAAAATGGCAATGGACAGACGGATGGATAGAAGGATAGATAGAATGATAGAATGATAGATAGAATAACAGACAGAACAACAGATAGAACAACAGATAGACAGAATGATAGAACGATAGAAAGACAGAGAGATAGATAAATAGAACGGTAGAATGATTAAAAGATAGATAGATAGATAGATAGATAGATAGATAGATAGATAGATAGATAGGAGACAGATAGAATGAAAGAGCATTAGATAGAGCGATAGAGTGACAGATAGCGCGATACATAGAACGATAGAACGATAGATAGATAGCAAAATAGAGCGACAGAACGATAGACAGAGTGGTAGAATGACAGAATGATAGAGCATTAGATAGAGCGATAGACAGAACAATACATAGAACAATAGATGATAGATAGATAGAGTGATAGAACAATAGATAGAGGTAGATAGATAGAAAGAGAGCAATTGATGATAGATAGATAGATAGATAGATAGATAGATAGATAGATAGATAGATAGATAGATAGATAGATAGATAGATAGATAGATAGATAGATGATAGATAGATAGAGCAATTGATGTGATAGGAAAAAAGAGTGATAAAACGACAGAACGATAGTGGTAGAATGATAGAGCGACAGAACGATAGAGCAATTGATACAGCGATAGAACAAACAAAAGAATGAACGATAGAATAATAGATGATAGATAAAAAGACAGAACAATAGAGCGATAGAATGAGAGCAATTGATAGATAGAAAGACAAATAGAAAGACAGATAGAATGATAGAGCGATATAAAATGATAGAACAATTGAAAGCGATAGAGTGATAGAACAATAGATTGATAGAACAATAGAGCGATAGAACGATAGATAGAATGCACAGCATATAGAATATATTATAGAATAGTATAGAGTAGTTTACGATATAATACAGTATACCATAGTATAGTGCATTAAGGAAATAATTTTACAACAGAGTGAATACTCCTGAAAAGTCTTACAATTAAAAGTATAGAAACCACTACAATTACATGGAACGACGGGGGAAAAAAATAAAACAATAAAAGGAATGTTTCCACATAGTTTTCTACATGAATAATAATAAATATAATCAACAGTGACAGTAACAGTAAGATTAAGTAAACCATCAGAAAAATCTGCAAAGCTTACACATAAACCAAACACAAAAATCATCTGTATCCTTTGAAGTGATGCAATAGAACTGAAACAAGTCAGGCACCAGAAATGGGCATGAATAAACAGACCAGAGCAGAGGGGCCACTGTCAGCACAGAGCCGCCACCACACAGCACTGAACGTTTTCTCATCGTTTCCTTCCAAACCAGAAAAATTATGTCATGGAGGGAATGAGGGCTTCACTCTGTCTCTCTTTGCATCACTTTCGTTCGGGATTCCAGACAAAGAGGCTGTTCTTACACTGAGCAGGGTTTGTGTGTGTGTTTTTGTGGCTTTGGGGGCCAGCCGAGGGGCTGTTTATACATTTCAGGAATGTCAAGACTGAAGATGCAACACAAAGGTCACAGAAATATGAATGTTGCTTCATGGTGGCGTCTCAAAAAGGGCACGCTGCGGGGGTCGCACTATACTGAATGTAAATACAGAAGTTAGCATACCCATGAACTATAAAGCACCACAGAGTTTGTTATAAAGGATTTTCCCACATCTTAAAGTATAGTTCACCCAAAATGAAAATTCTGTCATTAATTACTCACCCTCATGTCGTTCCAAAGCCGTAAGACCATCCTCTGAACACAAATTAAGATATTTTTGATGAAATCCAAGAGCTTGCTGACCCTGCATAGACAGCAATGCAACTGCCATTTTCAAACATAATTTATAAAGCTACGAGAACACTTTTTACGTGCAAAAAAACCCCCCAAAAATAATGGCTCAACTCAGCAATTTCATCTCTTTCGTGTCAGTCTTCATTGTGCATTCAGAAGAGTACCGCGATACATGCGTGTAGTTCTGCTGATGCAGGAGCTGGCATTTTAACAATGTCCTTACTACCTTTTTGGGCCTTGAACGTGTCAGTTGCGTTACTTTCTATGCAGCATCAGAAACCTCTATGATTTCATCAAAAATATCTTAATTTGCTTTCCAAGGATGAACAAAGGTCTTACGGGCTTGGAACGACATGAGGGTGAGTAGTAAAAAAAGAAAAATTTTGCAATAAGATTTTATTTTTGGCCTTTTTGCCTTCAAATGTGACAGGACAGATCATACAAGACACAAAGCGAAGTGGGAGAGAGAGAAGGGGGCGCGATCAGGAAAGGTTCTCGAGCCGGGATTCGAACTCGTGACGCCCGTAGCGCAACGGCACTGCATGTTGGCACACTGCCCACAAGGCTATCGGTGCCGACATCTTGCAATAACATTTTTTTTTACCAAAACAAATATAATAAAATATAAAACACATCACAAATCTACGATGGCATTTTAGTGCCACGTTACATTTTTTTTTTTATCTAAAATTACAAGATTAAAGACTTAATATTATGTGAATAAAGTCTTAATGTTTCAAGAAAGTTGAAAATGTTTCAAGAATAAAGTCTAAATATTTCAAGAATAAAGTGGACATGTTTTGAGAATAGTCATAATTACGATAATAAAGTCAAACTTACGAGAATAAAGTCAATGTTTTAAGAATAAAGTCAAAATGTTTTGAGAATGAAGTTAAAATGTTTTGAAAATAAAGTTGAAATGTTTTAAGAATGAAATTGAAATGTTTTGAGAATAAAATCTAAATATTTTAAGAATGAAATCAAAATGTTTCGAGAATAAAATTTAAATGTTTTGAGAATAAAGTCGAAATTACAAGAATAAAGTAAAAATGTTTCGAGAATAAAGTAAAAATGTTTTGAGAATAAAGCTGAGATTACGAGAATAAAGTTGAAATGTTTCGAGAATAAAGACAAATGTTGAGAATAGAGTCAAAATTACGAGAATAAAGTTGAAATGTTTTGAAAATAAAATCAAAATGTTCTGAGAATAAAGTCAAAATGTTTCGGAAGTCGAAATTTATTTAAAATATTTTGAGAGTACAGCCTGCTCAGCTTTCAAAATCTTTCAGTTTTATAGTTAAATACAAACAACTCATTAACAAATTATATATTGTTGTCTTTTCTGAGGTATGTAGGCGACTATTCAGAAGCTGTTTTATTTACGGAATAATACAGTAGACAATTGGAAATAATAGTCTTCCATTCATTATTTGTAGCATGCCAGCCACCCAGTAATCACAATAATTTTATGCTTAGTTGCTTTTAATATAACAAAGCTCAGCTTTCAAATTCGTTTAGTTTTATAATGAAATACAATTTATAAATGTGTTTTTACTCTTTATTTCAAGTTCATAGCACAATATAAATGTGAAGAAACATTAGAGGGAATGAAAAAATACGTAATTGAATAAAACAAATGTCTCATTGCAATCAGAAAGATGACTGACTTACATCCCGCTTAAACTGAGGCGAATACGACTTTAATCTTGTAATCTTATTTTTTTTTTTTTTTTTTTTTTTTTTTTTTTAACGTGGCACTAAAACTCAGTGGTACAAATCTCATTTCTGACATAAAAAACTTTATAATCTTTAGGAAAACTGAGCCAAATAAGCTTAATCATTTTCAAAAATAAACGTCATGCGTCAAGCCCAGTTTAGTAGGCATTATGTAAGGCTTTTGGATCTGGGTGTGGGTAGTACGCATCTCCATCTGTGCTCATATGTCCTCCATCTCTCCATTTCACTCACTAATGCATTTAAATCAATGCACAGTCTGATGTTCTGATGCTTTCATTGTACCACAGTCATAAGGGATTCATGCACAAAATTCCAACATCATCCCACTCCTGAACAAAGTGCAAAATGTGTAAATCAGGACATCTATGTGTATGTGTGTATGTGTGTGGTGCTTCTATTTTAAGATGGTTGATTCATGCCAGGCTTTGTTTGTACAGAGTGCAGCGCCTACCCATGACCAGAGGGGGCGATGAAGTACAAACAGCAGTGCACCCTGTTGTCAGGCATCTGCCTCCTGTTTACTCGGGATTCAGCATTCAGGAAGTCTTCAAACTTACTGTCGATATAGTTAATGACAGGTTGCCAGCTGAAAGAAAGGGGAGAAGGAGAGATGAAAGGCAAAGTCAGATGCAAAGACTAAGAACAGATTTAAAACATCATATATTATTTGAAATGCCCCCAAAATACTTAAACTCACCAGTTGCTGTTGTCCACTGCATCTCCAAAACCTGGTGTGTCGACGATGGTCAGTGTGAGCTGGACTCCCCCCTCCTTTATCAGTACTTTGGACTGTTCCACCTGAAAACAGGACCACAAGTTGTCACCACAGGATATGTAGCCTGGGACAGCAACCTTGCTTGTTTGTTCTAGATTCATGTCTCTGACACAACATCATTGCTAACCAAGTCTAAACCACAAACGTTCATGTGAGGAAACACTGGTTTGTGTATAAAAATGTGTACTTTCATCAAACCAAAAGGTCATAGATGAGTCTAGAAAATAAACAATTAATACAACAGCTGTATATGTTATACAAAAATGCTAATAACAAATATTAACAAGACAGCATGGTCTAGTAGTTGTCCAATAAATAATGAGACTGACTAGTTTATTTTATTAAAAGCTGCATATTTAAATTCATTGCTGCTACAAACCTGTTCATGTCAAGTAATAAATAGTCGTCCTTCCTCTTTCTAGCAACAAATGTAGTCTCACGAGTTTCATTCTACATCTTAGCATGTGCATTAGTTGCATTCTAGGTTAGGCCAGTGTTAGACACCAAAGTGAGACACTGAAATAGTCATCTCCAATGTCACTATGATTCAGCTTCATCATCTCCTGAAGTTATTTCAGCTGCTTTCAGTAAAAACCGGCTTATTCTCACAGGCCTGGTTATTTTTGGCTGACCCTCTTTTTCTAAAACTGCACTCTCATTCACACATGCACTTTGTCGCTAACAAAAACAACCACACAACCTTTCTTAGTTCTTCAAAAAGAAGAGAGATCGGGAGGGAGAAAACTCAGAGACGTAAGGAGACTTAAGTAAGAGATAGAAAAAAATGAAGGGAATGTAAGAAAGTGAAGTGGAGTGAACCTTAATAAAACCCTTCCATTCTCACTCATGCTAGGATGTTTATGAGGCACATCGGGCCACTTCAGTTTGCAACAACACAGAAAAAGAAATAAATTCAAATGTAGAAACACAAAGCCACAAAAATGTCAAGACTTTCATTCGACGCAACCCACTCGCCCTTGTGTGGCTGCTATGACAAACACTGCAGATTGTTTTGGAATATAAATACTCTCGGGGCTGTCTCTATGTCCTGCCTGAAGTGACCACAGAGGACTAGACAGCCACACATCACAACATGGCCTTTGGCCAGACTGACAAATTTATACCACCGGTATTCATGGTGGAACAAGTGTATGGCAGAAGGCATCCTGCCACTAGGGAACACGCCAGAGAAGGTTAAATGAGGTCTAAAGAGGAAAGGACAGGAGAAAACAATGTGATCAACGAGATCAATAAGGTGCCGCCTCAGATGAATCTTTCATTGAATTCCAGTGGGAGCAAGCAATGTCCCTTGGTTTTACATCACCTCTCCAAATGAGAATGGATTTGTTTAGATGTTGGGTGACAGATGCCACACTCACTGGATTCAACTGTAAGATGATGTGGAGTTGTGTTTGGTTGGTTTCTGCACAGTGGTGAGAAAAGCAAATAACCCTAAACAAGCACCCCCTAAATGCTGATCCATGTGAATAGATACAATATGATGAGTACACAGACTACTCATTAATAAATGAGTGGAAACAGATCAACACATTTGAAGCCCTGTCCCAAACGGTGCATTTAATGCAGGGTTGCCAGGTGTTCAAAACAAAACCCTCCCAATTGATACTCAAACTAGTCCAGAACTATCCCAAACGCAATCTGGCGGGTAAAATGTTTTGTTATGTCATGTTTTTTTTTTTTTGGTGGGGTTTTCCTTTTAAAATTCAGGGCCACTGATTTAGGCTCTGTCCCAAATGGCACCCTAAACCCTCGTGGTCTTCATCTGACTCTGCACTTTCATGGCGTAATGCCTTATTGACTGTTGGGTAGAAGTCTGCTGTAGAGCTCACCCCCGGTGCGGGCTCAGCAGAAGTGCATATCGAGGGCGCATAGCAGCACTAGCACCCTTTCAAATGCAAAAATGACTAATGTCTTGTGGACTTCATGGACGCGCACACACGGCAGCCATTATAAGTCTGCAAGACCGAAAGTGCACATGATGTGTGTCAATTGGGACAGGGCCACTGACTTGGGCTCTGTCCCAAACGGCACCCTAAACCCTCACAGTCTTCCTAAGGGTCCACACTTTTGTGACGTAATGCCGCTTTGACTGTCAGGTCTGCTGCGGAGCTCGGCAGAAGTGCATATCGAGGGCGCATAGCAGTCGCAAAGGGGCTTTTTGAGCGCTAAAATGACAAATGGGACAAATGGGTCTCGTGGACTTAATGGACATGCACATGCAGTGGCCTTTGTGAGTAATCAAGACCGAAACTGCACATGAAGTGTGCCATTTGGGACAGGGCCTTAATGTGTACTTGCAATCTTGCAATTATCACTGTGTATGTGAATTCCAAGAGGCTGCAGTGTGTCCCATTAGTCATTTTAGGTTAAGAAGGGTGCTCAGGATTGTTCAATGAGGCTGTCTTCACTGCTGACTTATATACAGAGTCTATGTGGCATTATATCATAAAACTGTGGTCTTGGAGGAGGACTGCAAGGACTTGGGGTGTCATTGGAGATAGGGTTTATCATGGCGGCTGCAAAAGACACATGTATTTTCTGACCAGTTATACTATCAGTCAGATTTTAATGGTGATTTGACATGTTAATGGAGGGGTGGTCTAATCATGCTCCTCGAGGGCCAATGTCCTGCAGAGTTTAGCTCTAGAAATCCTGAAGACATTTATTAGTTGGTTCAAGTGTTTTTAATTACAATTGAAGCATTCTACAGGACACTGGCCCTTCAGAAGGGGAACTGGACATCCCTGTGTTACTGCAAAATAAGTATGGTACAAAAGTTCTTGAGACTTCGATCATTCTCTGTTCATGTAGACAGGAGCTTACATTTGCATGACTGGAAAGCTTTTTAAAATAGACACCAAGTGAACTAACATGTCATGTCATCCAAGCTTGACCAGTGTCCAAAACAACTTGGATCCAAACCTCAACGGTGAACTTTGTCTTGATGTCAACAAAGACAGAGTTTGTTCATCAAGATAAAGGAGAACCGAGAGCGTCTACACTGAAAACACCAGAAAGGGCCGAGCCACCTCGGAACACGTCCCATCTCTAGGGTGGTGGGAAAGTCATTGCCGGGGTGTTGGGTTTCGTGGGAAAATTCTTGACCTTCTACTGAACCCTACTTGCCTCCAGAGGAATCTAGACCCCTTCATATTGCCCCTCCCATCCTCTTCAAAACACTGCAATTGACTCACTCCATCATACCGCAAGCTCTTTTCAGTGTATCCTCCCCCATTTCTGATGTTCCAGCCTCAGCATCTGTTCTCGCCTTGTTTATCAAATCCATATAAGGTCAAAACTCTGCTGTCTCTTTGCTGTGGGAAGTCTGGGAGCATTTGCTCTGGCCTGGGACCTTCAGAAAGCAAGAATCTGTTTGTGATTGCTTGGGCCTGCTTGGTGCTCTGCACTCCAGCTGTTTCTTTGCACTTGCGTGTTGGTTGACTTGAACTTGACGAGGCAAAAAGCTTGAGTGCATGTGCGTGATTAATGCAGTAAGGCTTAATCCTTCCTCACAGTCATGCAGCTAATCTATCAAAACTATAATACTTAAATGTGTAGTGGTTCCAAATTGGATGTGCAACCCCTGGATAACGCAGACTAGATTTGTTTACTTGCACAACTTGCCAATAGCAAGTTGGCAACAAAATCAACTTGGACAGACCAAAAATTGTTCCTGCAGCATAAAAATTGGGGCATGAAAGAAAACAGATCTGTATTCTAAGTTACGCAGAAGGTTGCACAGTTGAACGGGTCAGTTAGGCACGACAAAAAGGTTGCCAACTCCTGGTCCAAGGTAAGAACAAGGCCTTGCCACAAATGGCACACTTCACATGCATTTTTGGTCTTGAGGACTTACAATGGCCACTGCTTGCACATGTCCACTAAGTCCACAAGACCGGAGGGTGTCCCATTCATCGTTTTAGCTTTCAGGAGGGTGCTCGTGAGTTTGATCCATTGCAGCCACTATGCACCCTCAATCCGCACTTTTTGCGGACTCAGAGGAAGACCATGGGGTTTTAGAGTGCCATTTGGGACAGTGCCTAAGAAATCAGACCTCAGTAGCCTCCCTCGTGGCTTCTCTATGTCACATCTGGCTGCAAGCCAGTGCAAGATAATGGCGGCTGGAGATAAAGGGTCAAAGGTAAGGAAAGAAATAGAGAGCAACACTAACAGAGACAGTGGAAGATAAAGGGAAGATCACTGGATCAGTATCAGGAGTCAAAGGTCATCTAAGGAGGACATACCTGAACAGTCTTCTTGATCCTTTGAGATGGGCCAGGGTAGTCTTTGGAGTACAGGTCTGTCAGAAAGAGGGAATTGATAAGCGTGGATTTGCCCAGTCCAGACTCACCTAAAACAGGAAAGCGGCAAACAAAAATGTTAAGTGGCTGTGCTTTACTTGTGCCAGGATGAAATGCCAAACGCAAGAGACAGACGGAGACACCCATACTTAAAAACAGGAGGTGATGAATATGAGATTCTTTCTCAAGCTTTCTCACATCCATCCACCCACACAGAAACACACAATTAGTTTGTTGTTTTTGAGCCAACCAATGGCACATGTGGGACCCTGGCCAGAACTTGAATAGCTTCTTCTTGAGGACAGCAATCGAATGACAGCAGATTCATGGGTGTATTGGGAAAATGTTGTGGACAAAGAAGAGGAGTGAGAGAGAGAAGAAATAAAACATTGCTCGCTCCATTCCCTCTAGCCAGCTCCACTCTTTACTGATGAGCAAAAGGCTGTCATTTTTGAGTTGGGGGAAGGGAACGCTTGGGCTCATCTGGCAGAACAGACCACCAATGTACACCATCCTCACCCACTCAAATACACATTCTCACTCCACGTTCTTGACACAAGCTTGATCCTAGGTTTCAGATGGGGGTGTTGAAAGCCTCTTCTCTCAATAAACAAACTTCCCACTGATGATCCTCAGCTTCTGAGCTTCCAAATCTTTTCTTATGCATTTACTATACCAAGTCCTAAATGGACATTTACCAAGAAGAAACCAAATATTGACTGGTAAATAGTTGATGTATTCATTGATATTTGATTGGATTGTTAAGCTAATATTAAAATATTACAATCTTAATTACAACATTAATCAGTTTCAAGCTGTTACCAGTGTGTCCTATGTAGCCAAAACAGTTCAACATTTGGACACACACACACTTTAAAGATTCTCTGTGCTATGCCAGAGATAACACACAGACACCAAACCCACCCTCTGTCTGCTAAGTAAATTTACTCCTCCGTGCCTCAGGCTACAAAGACTTACCTAAACAAGACAGAGTGACTGGACTGTAAGAGCATCTTTGTGTGTGGGTGGGGGGAGAAGATGAGAGGACGTCAGCAACCTGAAACTGAGGCGACCAGTGGAAGAGAAGGAAAGGGGGGAGGAGAGATGGATAAAAAGAGACAGAGAAGTGTTTGGTCTGTCTGCACTTACACTGGCATTTTAATGGGAGCCATGTAACAACAACTAATAATTTTGTTTTGTGTTCCTGTCGTTTTTATTAATATTCTACTTAGTTTTAATTTATTTTTGTAAATTTTATTACTTAAACTTATTTCAGTTAGTTACTAGAGTCTAATTTTAGGATTCTTTTTACCAATATTTATATTTTATTTCAGCTGTATTTCAGTTGTTTTTTTTTTAAATACTTTTTAATAGTTTTAGTAAATTATAAAAACATTTATACAGGTAAAAGTTCAGAATTTTAAGTTGAAAAGTAGGGCCCTGTTGGTGCTGATAGCCTAGCGCACTGACATATAGTGCAACTGTACCTCTGGCGACCCGAGTTCGAATCCCAACTCGTGGTCCTTTGCCAATCCCGTTCCCAACTCTCCATCCCATGCTTTCCTGTCAATCTCTACTGTCCTGTCCGTTAAAAAGCATAAAAAAGGACCAAAGAAAAAAGAAAAGTAGGGCCCTATGAAATCTGTTATTTTTTCACCAAAATTCAGTTTTTCCCATTTTAATTTTTCTGGATTTTTTTTTTTTTTTTTTTTTTTTTTTTTAATTCTGCGTTTTCCATTAATGATCTGGATTTCACCAATAATCAAAAGCATCTTTAATTAATTGATTTTATAAAAAAATAAATTATTTTTATTTTATTTATTTATTTATTTTCAGAAATACTGCGTATTTATATTTTTCTGGTAAATGAATTCTGGTAAATAGTTTCTCTACTAATAATGTAGTAGTACTATTATCATATTAAGTAATAAGTTTCTGTCACAGTTTCTTCAAGTTAAACCAAACCTTTATTTTGACGGCTTTCTGTGAAGACTTTTATGACAACATTTTTTCTCAAAAACTGTAAAATGCTCATGCAGTTCTAGACATCATGTTCATGTGTTCACTCATAAACTAAGACAGCAGAGGCTAAAAACACTGCAAACATCACGTGTGCTTCAGTATGTGTGTAGTAAACAAAAATCGCACGTCTGCGTCATTCATTCACACAGATATATGCATAACATGCAGGTTCGTATTTAAATATTATTTTTTGCAGCTTAACATTCACAGACACTAGTCTGTATCATGTTTTGATTTAAATATACTGACCTACTTTTGACTTGTTCATCCAAAATTTGTCAAATTCTATGATATTCCGCTTTATACAGTAAATTCATTTTTATGACCAGATTCTGTGATTCTGTCCGACTTTTCCACATAATGGAAATCATAGGGGCCTATAAAAGTTAAATATAGTCCCAAAATGAAGACAAAAATACAATGAGACCATTCAGATCACAAAAATACTTTTCATAAATATAACGAAAAAAAGATTGTTGTTATTATTGTTACAATTTACTTATGATTTCTGTAGCTGGTTAAAACTATATAAAATGTTTGTGAAAACATACAAAAATTAAAATTCATTGCAAATATGATTGCTCAAACCATTTCCAGAAGTTTGTGCTTTACAGAAACCTCACACTAGTAGTAGTACACACACGCACAGCAGGATGTATTCATGAAATCCTGATGCCACCGCTTTAACGGGTGAGAATAAGTAGATTAGCAAGCGCCTCCAGCTCCAGATATCTCTAACGCCCTGTTTCTCCCTCTCTCTCCCTCTCACCCCCTCAGGGCAAAGCCAGACCCAATTAGCCTCATCCCCTCTTTTAATTAAATATCGGTCCGCATGATCTTTGAAAACGAGATGCTTCAGTCACACAGCAAGGATCCAGGTCTAGTTCACAGTTGGCTGACCTTTATCAGACCCATGGATGAATGAAGCGAACTCACCTCCCTGTCTCATTTCGGTCCCTTTACAGTCTTTCTTTTACTACTCCAGTCAAAAGGGATATAGCACATGTGACTCTCCAGTGGGGACAAACAGAGACACTGGAAAACCATTACACAGAGGAAGAAGTCTAAAGCAGTGCTAATAGACTGGCACAACCACAGTGCGGATAAATAGACCCTATTTCCACCGGCTTTACGCTGAACTACACCCAGACAGGCTATAAGGCGAACAGACATTTTAGAATAAAAGGCGCAAGCTAGCATCACTTCCTGACCCAGTTTGACACAGTTTGCATTTAGCTTGAAAAAGTAAGGGTGAATGGTGTTCAAAAGCATTTGAGTCACCAGTGTTTCATGCAGTATGATGATAAAGTAAGTCCAGTGAAAATGTCTTTTAGATAGTTTGAGAAAAATTGTTGTATTTCACCCAAAATTTGAAAAATTGTAGAGCTGCAAAACGATTAGTTGAGATTAATCGATTCAAAATAGTTTATGTTTGTATACTGTGTGTGTGTACTGTGTATATTTATTATGTATATATAAATACATTGTATTTTTAAATATTTGTATGTATGTATTTGTATTGTATGTAAACACTTGTATATAATTTATATTGTATATAAATATAAATATTTTACATATAAAACATTTTTTTTTCTAAATATATACATGTATGTGTGTATTTATACATACATAATAAATATACACAGTACACACATATAGTATGCAAACATAAACTTATTTTAAATCGATTAATCGCAACTTTTGCTTTAGTTTATTTTAATTAATTTTTTGATTAATTGTGACTTTTGCGGCTTTGCAACTCAACTAATCATTGGCAACTAACATAAAATAGGTTCTAAAATAAGTACTATAACAACTAAAAATCTTAAACTTAAATAAAAACTTAAATGAAAATTAAAGATAAATTAAAAAAAAACACTGAAAATACACATTTTATATAAATATTCAGCTTTCATTTAAATTTACTATATTAATAACTAAAATAACACAAATGACAAAACTTTTCTTTTTTTTTTTTTGCAGAACATAAAATATGATATTTCAAGAAATGCCTTAGTGTTTTTGTTCATAAAATTCATGTCAAAGGGTTCATATAATTCAAAGTCAAAATGTTGTTTGGTTCCCAAGTTTCTTCAAAATATCTTCTTTTGTGTTTAAAGGCAAGTAAATGATGACAGAATTTTAATTTTTGGCTAAACTATCCATTTAATAATTTGTGACCCTGAACCACAAAACTAGTCATAAGTAGCATGGGTATATTTGTAGCAATAGCCAATTGTATGGGTCAAAATTGTCAATTTTTCTTTCATGCCAAAAAACATTAGGATATTGAGTAAAGATCACGTTCCATGAAGACAAATTTTCTACTGTAAATATATCAAAACTTAATTTTTGATTAGAATAAGCATTGCTAAATACTTCATTAAAGGCGATTTTCTCAATATTTAGATTTTTTTGCACTCTCAGATTCCAGATTTTTAAATAGTTGTATCTTGACCAAATATTGTCCTAACAAACCATACATCAATGGAAAACTTATTTAGCTTTCAAATGATGTATAAACCTCAAATGGCCCTTATGACTGATTTTGTAGTCCAGGGTTACTTTTAGAAAAGTGCTTTATGAATTAATCAATCATCAATGAACCAAACTTCCCTATTAAGATTACTTTTCTACGCTTATTAATTGCTACTACCATAAATAGACGGGTGAATGGGAGGTCTGGGACAAATAGACAAACTTTCCAAGAGATTCCACACATTCTTCTTGACTTTCATCTTTTACCTCTTCCTGTCATCACGCTCTGGGCCAGAAAGCACCCCAGGGTCCATTACCGGGCTCAGATATCCTGACAACCCCTCACCTCCGCCCCTTTTCCACTACCCTGCCCCCATCCAATCCCAGCTATCCCATCTCTTACTCTCTCACTGTCTCTTCTGCTTGCTCACTCACTCTTTTCCCCTCATAAAAGAGGCTCTTCTACCATACAGTTGCTTAACTCTTTAACAAACTGCGGACAGAGAGCGAAAAAGAGGCCCACTACCCCAACACATAAACAAAGCTGAATTGGCGTTACAAATAAACAGCAGAACAAACTATTTTAATTTGAACTAGTAAGCTCAGAAAACACTTGGATCAAGTATTTAGTACACACTCTACTGATTTTAAATAACGTGAGAATGCAAGTGTGATAGCAAGTGTGTGTTTAACTGGTTTGCAGAGAGGGGCTCCTGTAGTGATAAGATCCATTGTTTGGCAACAAAGGTCAGAGTTCATCTCCGAACAGCCTGAGATAACAATCAGCAACGCTTTGAAAAAACTTCTATAGACACACACACACACACACACACGCAAGTCACTTCAAATAAGAAAATCAATCTGACCTACATAGAAAATAAGATCCATGAGGTGACACGTGTGATGTTACACACTGCACGTGCACGATCAGCATACATACTCACACACAGATATAGTGGAAATTAGTTAGATTTTCCCCAACGGCAATGAGAGACTCTCTAAGCTATGGACTATTTTCTGCCAAATGCATTTTTATTCTGAATCTGCTTTGAGAAATGCTTCAAGTTGTAGAGTAATAGTTCTCCAAAAGGCATTTTTCTCATTCATTGCAGTCTTCACACAACTCAAAGTCGGTATGTTGACCACATGGACACTTCAGGGGACCCTGGCTAAGACACACTTTCCACATTATACTACTGGGGTTGTGATTTCTCAGAACGTCCAAAACAGCTTTCCAAGAACCTACACCAGGATTTAATGTTTCTGAGACCTAAAACATATTTTGCATACTCTCATTAGAGATCTGAAACTTGTGGTTGAAATGACGCAGTTCGTTTAAACACTTCACTTCCCGTACTGTGACACTATTACAATGTTTTGCAATGATTCAGAATCATTTTTCTAAATAAGTTGAAGATGACAGTAACTAAATGAACAATCAGTCACTTCAAAAGCAGACTGGGATATGGATTTGGTGGATTATACAAATGAAAACCCAAGTATTTTGGATAACACGTACACATAATAAATTACTGTGGTATTATTTGTAGTAAATTGTGAGTAAATATGGTTATATGGTAAATATGGTTAAATATGGTATATACATATAGAGTACTATTCAAAACTTTGGGAACAGTAAGATCATTTTTGAAAGAAATGAACTTTTATTTTTAAAAAAATTGATGGATTTAATTAATCAAAAAAGTGACAGTTTAGAATGTTACAAAAGATTTCTATTTAAAAAAAAAATGTTGATCTTTTGAGTTTTTTACTTATCAAAGAATCCTGAAAAAAAAAAAATGGCACAATGATTTTACTATTTTAAAACATTTATTTAAGTATATTTCACAATATTACTGTTTTTACAGCTGTAAAAACTACACTACCAGTCAAACGTTTTTGAACAGTAAGATTTATGGTTTTTTTTTCACCAAGCCTGCATTTATTTGATCCAAAGTACAGAAAAACAGTAAAATTGAAATAGTAAAATTTTGAAATATTTTTACTATTTAAAATAAAATTTCCATTTGAATAGATTTTAAAATTACATTTATTCCTGTGATTTCAAAGCTGAATTTTAGCATCATTACTTCAGTCACATGATCCTTAAGAAATCATTCTAATATGCTGATTTGCTGCTCAAAAACATTAATTATTATCATTATGTTGAAAACAGCTGAGGATGTTTTTAGGTTTCTTTGATGAATAGAAAGAAACAGAAATCTTTTGTAACATTATAAATGTCTTTATCATCACTTTTGATCCATTTAAAGCATCCTTGCTAAATAAAAGTATTAATTTCTATACTTTCAATAAATAAATAAATAAATAAATGTACTGACTCCAAGCTTTTGAATGGTATAGTGTATAATGTTACAAAAACTTTTTATTTCAGATGATTGCTGATCTTTGAATCTTTCTACTTATCAAGAATCCTGAAAAAAATTACTTAACTGTTTAAATAATAATAATAATAATAATAAAAAAAATAAAATAAAATAAAATAAAAATTGTTTCTTGAACAGCAAACCAGCATATTAGAATGATTTTTGAAGGATCATGTGACACTGAAGACTGGAGTAATGATGCTGAAAATTTGGATTTGATCAATGGAATAAATTTCATTTTAAAATATATTCAAATAGAAAGCACATACAAATAGTAAAAATATATTTTTTAAAAATGTACTGTTTTTACTGTACTTCGAATCAAATTAATGCAGGCTTGGAGAGCAGAAGAGACTTCTTTAAAAAAACATTACAAATCTTAGTGTTCAAAAACTTTTGACTGGTAGTGTATACCAAAAATAAAACTAAATTATGTCAGACGATTCATAACAAATAAATACATCTAGAATCTGTAATAAACAAATAAATAAATAAGTCAAAAGCTAAGTCATTTCAATAATTAGCATCTGCACTGGAAACAGAATAGCCACTTTACACATTTCTACCATCACACATAATTTTTTAAATATTATATTTGTTGAGGTATTTTTGGATTTTCAGACACGACACGGTACAATCACAAGACACCTACACAGATATGAAAAAGAAAGAAAAAAAAGATACCAAGGACAGGACAGTAAAAGAGAGCAGTTAAATTTGCAAGTGTCAACACTGTCGCTAGTTTTGAATCTTGTACAACTGAGGGAAAAAACCTTAGAGATTCAATTATTCAAAGGAGGTAGTTAAACAAAAACACATATCTTTAATACTGTCAAACTTCTTATTGTTAATTTCTAAAATCCCATCTAAACAATGATCTCTCCAACTTAATAAAACTCATAAATGGCTTCTAGAGAGTGCGAGAGGATTAGCATAATGGTGTTACTTTACTTCACACCCTCATAGCCGTCGAGAGCTGAGAACGCAAGTCTGACGCAAAAGACACAAACAAACTTAAAATATTCTCATATTCAGCCTGAATTCAACTTTAAAAGAGTGTTTGTTTGAAAACCCAGAGATACGCCAGTGTTTGTTTGTGCATTGGCGGATACATTAGCATGTGTGGGCTAAGACTGTCTGACAGGCTTAGCTTCATGACCGGGTTGTTAGACGACCTGTTGGCAGGCCTGAGAGGGGAAGCTTTGGCTTCATAATCCAGGGATTAAAATCTCCTCCCTATGTGTGTCCGTATTTCAGCCAGGGATCTTTTAAACGGACCTACAGCATGTTAACGTATGAGAAAAATGGCAGCTCCTAGCGGTAGCTATGCAAGTGCAGCCACACCAGACAAATTGCTGCTGTGTAGTCGAAAATATCTCTGAATGACATGGAATTCAACAACAAGTCAGGTCTGAAGACTTAAGATACTGACTGAAAAAATCATCACTTAAAACATTTCAAGTTGTCCAAACACAGCTGTCTGAGTTTTTACTGTGAAGGAATGCAAACAGCGCAATTAACAAAAACATGCGTGAAATTGTATGATTTTTTCTATTCATTGCTTGTACAGGTGTGAAGTCTACTACACAGCTTGAATAATCGTTATAAAAGACAGTGTACAGACTAAACCATATTTTTAACAAGACTACAAGATTTTATTTCACTTGAAACTTTTTGTGGCCTGTTCTTGCACCTCAAACACGCCTCAGATAACTCAACTTGAAAAGCGAACCTCTAAAACTCTTCACATTTTCCAGCGTTTTCTCCCTGAAGAAACATTTTGCCAGCTGGTTTGAGAGGGAAAGCTCAAGAAAGGAAATGCTTGTGGAAAAAAGCACAAGGGAGACTGAGAAGAGAGAAAAGACAGGAAACAGATTTTTTCCTCCCTGAAATTTTGGAGGGAAAAATGGAGTCCACAGCCAAAGCCCTGTGGTGTCTGTCAGGATGAGTGACAAGAGAACAAGACGACAGTTTTCGCTTCTGTCCGTTCAAAGGCCGTTGGACGTGGTTGAAGAGCGTTTTAAGTGGATACAAAACCCAGCTAGACCTTAATACATGTATTACACGCTGAGATAGTTAGACTACATCACTTTTTTAGCCCAGTCTGTGAAGGAGATATGCAAAATCATGTTTGGAGAGAATTTATGTGGAGGGGGAACTTGTTTCTGAGGTAAAATGTGAGGTAAAATTTCAATATCAGTGAATGAGAAAGACTATTAAAGCAATAGTTCACCCAAAAACGAAAATTACTCCATGATTTACTTGTTTTGGGTCCTTCAACTTTATAATGGCAGTAAATGGTGGTCAAGATTTTGAAGCCTAAAAAGACAGCAACGCAACTGACACTTTCAAGACCCAAAAAGCCAGCAAGGACATCATTAAAATAGTCCATGTGACATCAGTGGTTCAACAGTAATTTTATGAAGCTATGAGAATACCTTTTATGCGAAGAAAACAAAAATGAGCGATTTTCTTCTTCATAACGTTACGGTTGAACCACTGATGTCACATGGACTATTTTAACAATGTCCTTACTACCTTTCTGGGCCTTGAACGGGTCAGTTGCGTTGCTGTCTACGCAGGGTCAGAAAACTCTCGGATCAAAGGTCTTAACGGGTTTGGAGTGACATGAGAGAGAGTAATTAATGACAATTTTAATTTTTGGGTGAACTATCCCATTAACGGAGCACAGCAAACTAAGTTTGAGCTGAAACAGTTTACCTTGAAGGCAACACGACTAGCCTTCTACAAAGACTAGTGCGGCTGAACTCCTGGCACCAGTACAAGTATCTCAAAAGGCTGGTTTACCAAACAGGAAACCACAAACTAGACAACTAGCCTATATAATAGAGGAAGGCAATGAGTGAGAGACGAAAACCTAGAATGACTAAAAACTTGGAAGAGGAATAGAGGAACAGAAAATATAAAGTGATTATTTCACACCAGAGCTGGAAAGCAACCCCACCGCAAATGCTAGCAGACACAAACCCAGTTACTATGACGAAGCGCTCTGCAGCAGTTATGTCACCCAGATCCATATTTCCAATAAAGCTTTAGTCACAGCATTCAAACCATAGAGACAGTGCAATGGTGACAACAGTATTGATCATCCAAACGGTTCTCATCTATCTACTCTTGTATGAGGGCATTTACTCAGTCGTTCATCAGCAAAAACACTTTCATTCAAAGCGACACAAATTATTCACTTAAATCAAACAACAAACCAGAGCGATCTCATTTTATGTGTCACTGTACAAAACTAGTGCCGTTTGTGGTCCTCATGTAGGTGAAAAGACTTTTCCATTTAATCGCTGATGTTTTTTAACTGTATGATTTTGAGATCCATCTTTTCACACTGAGGACAACTGAGGGACTATTACAGATACACTGATGCTTCAGAAGCAAACACAATGCATTACGAGCCAGGGGTGAAAACTTTTGAAATTTGAAGATCAGGGCAAATTTAACTTATTTTGTCTTCTAGGAAACATGTAAGTATCTTCTGTAGCTTTCAAAGGGAAGTATTAAATGAAAAAAAAAGATATTTAGACAAAATAAGAAAAATGTGCACACCTTCATTCTTTTCAAAAGTTTTCACCCCCTGGCTCTTAATGCATCATGTTTCCTTCTGAAGCATCAGTGAGCGTTTGAACTTTCTGTAATAGTTGCAACTGAGTCCCTCAGTTGTCCTCAGTGTGAAAAGGTGGATCTCAAAATCATACAGTCATTGTTGGAAAGGGTTCAAAAAATACAAAAATGCTGAAAATCCAAAGAAATTGTGGCACCTAAAGGATTTTGAACAGGGTCATTTTTATAAATTCAATTGTTATTTTCTTTTGTGGACTAGATGTAAACATCTTTTGCATGAAATATCTAATTCAGGTCAGTACTAAATAAAAAAATAGCATGCATTTTGTATGATCCCTCTTTTTTTGGTAAAATAATTACCGTTTTGCAGATTCTGGAAGGTGTATGTAAACTTTTGACTTCAATTGTACCTA
The DNA here is from genome assembly GCF_022985175.1 of Labeo rohita. Lineage (NCBI taxonomy): Eukaryota > Metazoa > Chordata > Actinopteri > Cypriniformes > Cyprinidae > Labeo > Labeo rohita. The sequence goes on from NW_026128187.1 coordinate 30,069, forward strand.
AAATCTTTAAAAATTCAATCCGCAGAATGACTTTCTCACAGGTGAGCAAAAGAATTTTGCGACTTACCGACAACCATGAGTGTGAACTCAAACCCCCTCTTCACGGACTTCCTGTACACCTGGTTGGGGAGGTTGGCGAAGCCGACATAACCCTCCAGATTCCTCTGCTGGAAGAGAACACAGCTTTACTCCACATTCCACTGATTAAAGAGCAGAACAGCTCCTCCATTACAGTTATCCCTCTCAAAACAGGGCTCAGGAGGACTTCAGAGGAAAGATATTAAAGGCTATGCTAATATTAACATTAGTTACAGTGGATAATGACTTGGCATAGTCTCCTTATCTCCTACTCTCACATACAAGGGAACCACAACAAAGGGTAACACGGAATTTTGCTAATTTGAGGATAAGTACATATGAAAGCAACACACCGGCGGACTAGGAAGTTTAGCGGTTTTCTAGCCCAAACACAAACTTTGGGAAACCAAGAGGTTGGGGAAGGGAGGATGAGGTGAAGCCCACATGCTCATTTACGTTTCGTATCAAATCCATCATGAACTCAATGTCGTCATGGAGACAGTGAATTTCGCTCCAGATCACAGCCAGCGCCTTGTCCAGCTGTAAGTCTTTCTCGTGCTCCTCCATCCCTTTCTCTCCGTCGCTTTCCATCTCTTGTAATCTCATGCTCTCGGAAGCACAGCGCTGAAGCAAACGCTAGGCGAGGCAAACACAATTGATCTCTCTGCTTTGGGTCCACTGAACTTCTCATGCATGGTAGGCCAATGGAAAACTAACTAGTAGGGGCCATGCTGATCATTTAGAGAGAGATATTTTGAATGGGGAGGGCTACAGTTATCAGGGTGACTTAACTATTTTTGGCCTGAATGAATGAACATGACAAGGTAAAAAAAAAAAAATTAGAAATGCATGTTCCATCAGTACTAAACTGATTATCGGGCGATACCAATAAATTAAAACCCTTCTCAGTCAATAACCGATATGGTACTGATGTAATGATATTTTAGAAAAATATTTTAAAAATATATATATTATTGTTTCATATTGTACATTACAATGTTGCACTTTTTTGTATGTTATTTAAAATAAAACATGCTTGAAAAGAAAATAATTAGAGAGGCACGTTACGTCGGTACCATACTCTTTATCTGTGATACCGATAAATTTGAAAAATTATCAGTCAATAACCCATATGGTACTGACGTAACATGCATCTCTAATGATTTTCTTTCAGGAAAACATTTATATGACGTTTTTTATTATCTAACAGTCACTTTACGTTAATTTTTAAACACTAATTTAATAATACTGTTAAATGCAATCTTTAGAAATATATCAAAAATATTTTTTCCCATATTTTTCCTTTTATCAGGCAATAACCAATATGGTACTAATGTAACATGCAACTTTAATGATTTTCTTTCAAGAACAAATAATGTATTTTTAAGTTCATCTTAAAATATTAAGTAAATAATAGTGTGCGGTCTTTAGAAAAAATATATTTAAAAAAAACATATTTTTGTTAAATGGACGTTTTAGAAAAATCTAACATAACATTTTGTTATTAAGCAATACCAATAATTTAGAAAAAAATTATCAGCCAATAACCGATATGGCAATGATGTGATGTGCAACCCTAATGATTTTCTTTCATGAATAAATCATCTTATTTTTGCAGTTTTTTCATTTATATTACCCTTTCCATTATGTAACAGTAACTTAAAGGTAATGTTTAAACAATTTAATAATACTGTTAAATGCAATTTTTAGAAAAACACAAAAAAATATGTTTTCTTTATTTTTTCATATTGTGCATTACAATGTTGCAATAGCAATTTTAGTATTCTATATTAAAGAAAATCATGCTTGGAAAGAAAATCATTAGAGATGCATGCTACATTGGTACCATATTCTTTATCAGGCGATACTCATAAATTAGAAAAATTATCGGCCAATAACCGATATAGTACTGATGTAACGTGCAACTCTAATGATTTTCTTTCAAGAATAAATAATCTTATTTTCTCTGTTTTCACATTTATATTACTTTTTTTTTTTTTTTTCATATTTTATATTACAATGTTGCAATGGCAATTTCTGCATTTTATTTATTTTTTTTTTTTTTAAAGAAAGAAAAAACATGCTCGGTAAGAAAAATCATTAGAGATGCAAGTTATATCGGTACCATATCGTCTATACTGAATAAGTAGAAAAATTATTGCCCAAAGACTGTTAATGTAACATGCTCATCTCTTATAACTCAGCATAGCTATTTATCAGTTATTAGGCATAACACAATTATCTGAAAATATTTATCAGCTTATGGTATTGGCTAGAATTTGAATATCAGTGCATTTCTAGAAAAATCATACAGCCTTGAAACAATATGCATAAATAAATGACCATTTTATTTGAGTGTGAACTATCCTCTTAAAAGAACAAAATATCAAAATGGATTAGATATGAAACTTCTGACAGTTTGCAGCGTAAAATGCAACAGAATCCTCAAAACTATACTATATAATTCATACAGCAGTCTATAAATAGCCACGCTCTGTGAACAGCTCAGGGCATTTTCCATGCTTCCACTCTTGAAGCGCTCTTACATAACTCTAAGATTGATGTCATGGCCCGACATGGCAAACAACAAAACATCTGACCAAATGGGTGTATAAAATCATTGATTATCGAACCTCTCTCCATGTTAGCACCCCAACTCAAACGTGCAATGTGGAGAACAGGACAGATTGAACGATGCAAAGAGCGTAGGTGGGAAACAGTGTGGGTGTTCACAAGCTTACTATTCAGAATAGGTTTAACATCTATGCCATTCATTCATCCTTTGAAGGATGTATAACCCAGTTGATGAGGACCCTAAATACAGTGGCCCCAAAAAGCACTTAAAAGTATTAAAATGTATAAACTTGTATAATATCAACTGTCATCTGCAAAAAAATGATGCTAGACCTCTTCTTGGAGCCAACTTGACTGAGCTATTTTTGCAATTACTGCAAACCAAATGGCCCCATGTTGATTTTAAGCAGACATATGAAGTTAGTTTCCTTCAAGTTCACACAAATGGGATTGTGATATATGCTTGGTGACAGTTTTTGGCTGCTGTTCTCTTTCTAACCCCATTGAAATGCATCTCCACTCACTGCTCTCTGCAAGAGAGCTGCGCATCATGTTTAGAGCCCGTCATTCTCATTAACTGCTCCAAACAGCTATTAACAGTCCAAATATTTCACTCCAAAAACACATTTGCATGCATCTGCAATCACAATCATCTGTCCTGAGGTCAACGTTAATAATATATTATTACCTGTGTGAGGCCTCAACTGCAACAGGGCCCAAAAAAGGCAGTTTCAATTTTAAAATATATGTGATTCACCATATGCCTTCAGCATGGTATGAAGAAACTTTTACTGATAGAGAGTAATGTTTAAAATGCTGGGGCTGTTTGTGTCTAAAAACATAATACTGATCGCTTTGTGTCTTACTTTTCATACGGTTACACCGTTTTACTACATGAGCTAAGGCACATGTGACATAATTCACTTTATCAATAGTTGTTTATCAATAAAAAAACAGCAACCAGTGAGCTTTGGATCAAGCTTATAGACACTACATTATGGCAAGCTATTTTCACATTAACTTCTTAAAAATAACTAGCATCTACTTTTATGTAATTAGTATTTAGTTTTAATTTCTAAAGTAGAATTTCAATTAATTTAATAGTGAAGAGACTTGTAGGACTTATTCCTTTACTAATCAAGTTTACTTGCAAATACAGAGTGTTTTCATGATTGGTCGTGAATCAGCCATATTTGCAGCACTGAATGTAAATAATGCTACTGAAACAAATGAAACTTGCATATTTTGATAATTATTTCTGCTGAAAATGGTTAATTATTGTCATGTTTTGGGATGAACTAATCGGTTAGACTAGGAAAAATATTTGGAGTACTACAGACTGTCAAAAGTTATAACAAATCAAGGAAAAGAGTGCAAAAAACTATCTGAGGAGCAAAGGGCATTTGTGGTTGACCAAACTGAACCAGAATTTCCAGGGCAAAAATCTTGGCAACATTTGCGTTTGTTTTTATCATTTCCAGTCAGGTAGGTTAAATATTAAGCTAAAATCTTAATTAAAACTGCTTGTACGCATCTTTACCACCCATTGACTTTGGTTTATCAAAATATTGCACCCTTTCCTGCTTACTAAGTCCTTCTCTATATTATTTAACAGCTTCCACATGTTTCTTTTCTGTGGTTTAGACAGCATAAATTAGCAAAATAATGTAATCAGTAGTACATTAACCGTGCAGTCAGTGGTGTTGTTTACATCCGAGTATCGCCAATATTGCTGCTAACTGGGTAACTGACAAAACCATGATATAAGTGCAAACCATCTATTAAATTCTATGGGAATCTGTGTATTGTATTTATTCCAACTGTTGTTGTTATTTTTTTACTAGTACTACAAACAACTGCTAAATGAAACACACATTACCACAGAATTTGCAGTTTGTTACCAGTACCACAGAATTAGTGACTTGCCACTCGGAATAGTGACTAGCAGAGTACTAGTTACTAGCTACTACTTGAATATGTAGCATACTAGATAACATTGGAATATGCACTAGTATCTACAGAATAATTATTGGTAAATTTGTAGTCAAACAGATGGTAGTTACTTTAAGGAATAAATGTGAAATCGGCTTGCCATAACACACAGATGATCAGAGGGACAGTCACGCTAGGAATCAATTCGCCCACCACCATGCAAATCCATGAATCCATACGCCAGATGTGCTTCAAATATATTTTCTGGACATATTTGGGTAAATGCATTAAAATTGTACTCACTGCAACGCTGGAAACAGCTGAGTCGGGTCTCTCGATCATTGTCCTGTGACAACACCCACTCTGAATCCCAATAGATCAGGCATAAAAAGATGAGCCGACTCAGGAAGGGTCGAGTGCAGAAGCGATGATGAACCCGTACGGCTATTTCGGATTTGGACTATATGAATGAATTTTTAAGGAAGTTAAACGTGCACAGGACAAAAACAAGCATACAAGCATCGGCCAGGGAAAAATGTTACAATGCTGTGAGCATGAAAGGCGATTGTCCTCCTCCTGGAGAATTCAAGCCCTATTGGTCAGCGACTGGGCGCTTGTAGTGATGTCATAGAATCCCGCCCACTCTTGCATTTCATTGGCTCACTGGATTTTACAAAGGATTGTGGTAGTTGTAGTGGCACACACGAGGACGGAGGAAGAATGAAAAACGCGCGCGCGCGTTTACTTAGCTATCTAAATGGGGGCAATACATAGAATCGTATTGTTTTTATATACGGATAGTTATACATTTTTTAACCTAAACCTACCCCTAACACTCACAAAAAAACATTCTGCATTTTTACAATTTGAAAAAAATAAAATATTTACTTTATTTTGATACCAGTTTTACAAATGAGGACGTCTCCAAAGGGGTTTTTTGGGGGATTTTGTCAGGTTTTGCTCACTTTTGGGTACAAATCTGTCCCCAAAATATGGTTAAGTAGGTACACACATGATACTAGTATTTCTATCATTATAGGCATTAATTGATTACATGTAATCTAGATTAGGTAATCAGATTTCAAAACTGATGTACTTTTTACATTTTAAAATACGCATAATCAGATACTGATTACATATTATTCACACAATGAAAATAAAATATTTCTATTTAGTGTTTGAGGGTTTAACTATTTTTTTATTTTACATTTTAATTATTTAATTATTCACTTTTTATCAACTCAATAACCCTTTGAAGATATTATATTATGCTCAGTTTGGGAAACACTGGGTTAATGTAATGTTTAAATGAATAAGATTAGTAACATTTTCAATGTTTTTTTTTTTTTTTTTTAAAAAAAAAGAAGTCTCTTATGCTGATCAAAGTTCCATTTATTTGATTAAAACACAAAAAAAAGTAATATTATGAAATATTATTGCATTTTAATGGTTTTCTATAATGGTTAATGGTTTATATACTGTTTAATATACTTTAAAATATAATTTATTTCTGTGATGCAAAGCTGCATTTTCAGCATCATTACTCCAGTCTTCAGTGTGACATGATGCTAATGGCTGCTGAAAATTCAGCATGCTTTGCATCACAAGAATAACTTTTATTTTAAAGTATATTAAAAAATTAATATTTCGCAATATTACAGTTTTTTCTGCATCTTCAATCAAATAAACACAGCCTTGATGCAGAAAAGACTTCTTTAAAAACATTAAAAATCTTACAGATCCCAAACTTTTGAACAGCAGTGTATGTTACAATTCAAAATCAATTTGTTTACAGTTTTATATATATATATATATGAATATATGTATATGTATCTGAGTAAATGTCAAAAATTTCTTTTGGTATAGGAAGTTTCATTTTGTTGGAATTTCAAGCCTGTTTCTTGTCTAAGTAGTTTTTACGGCCCGCCGGACCTAGTTATATTCAGGGTCCATACAGAATAGATTCTTCTGAATCTTTTCTTCTATGTCTTGGGATTTTGGGAATAATTTACTTTTTATCAACTAACAAACCTACTGCAGTTCTTATATTATGCCCAGTTTGGGAAACACTGGTTTAATGTAATGTATAATGCATTTTATGATGTTGATATAAAAAATGGAATACACTTCTCTTTTTCTGACTTTTTTATATCAATATGATACATTTGATGATAAGCTTAAAACAAATTTTAATACAAAGTAATCTAAAAAGTAGTCAGGATACATTACCCAAAACAAGTAACCTAGATTACATTACTAACTACAATTTTTATTATGTAATCTCTGTAACCAGTAACGGATTACAATTTGTAATCTACCAAGATCTGCTAAATAGGGACATTTTCTAATGGTTTTTATACTTACAAACTGTAATTTCCCTTCCCATTATGCTAGCCTTAAACCTCATACAAAACATTCAAAACAAACAAGCATTTTTTTAGATGTGTGCTTTTAGATGTGTGTTTTTCCAAACACTTCATTCTGTATGATTTATAAGCTTGTTTTCTCATGGGGACCTTAAATATTTTTAATCATTAACAGACTCAGTAGAACAGTCTATGCAGCGATTTGTATGATGATGTACGTCTGCCCTCTAGTGGAATATTCAAATAATAGTTGCAACGTGTCCTATTTAATTTGACAACAATGTGCTTTACTATCTCCTTTAGAAAAGCAATGTTGAAATGTTTGATTAGCCTATCTTTTTTCATAAAATAGACATCATAAGACTGAGCCTGGTTTCTCCTAAGGTTTTATTTTCTCCATTTCTGTCACCAGTGGAGTTATTGCGTTCCTTGCCATCGTCACTTTTTGGCTTGCTTAGTTGAGGACACTTGATTTTGACAAATTTTATTATTGATTTGTCTGTATCCAACTTTTTCTTCCTGTAAGAGCGGGCGCAGCCACTTGTAAGTTTTATGGGTGTAGCTTCTGGTCTCATCCGTGTCCAGCTTATTTTAGCTGTACAAAATAGCTCGTTTTGCTGCTTGATATTGCAGATTGGTGAATCTTACCATATTATTTTAATGTATTATCTTAATTATGAACACACTGGTTTGTAGTGCAAACAGTTTTACCTTTTACTGCACTACTGTTGTCATTCTTCTGGTTGTTTTCCTATAGCAACGATTGAACCAGAAGTCTCGCTTATAGACACTTGACATTTGGCACTGTTATTATTATTATCTTGACTGTATACAGACCAGACTGAACTGAGCTGGATGATGATGTCACTGTTTTCTCCAGAGCTGCTTGATTGATAAATTAAATTCATCTCAAAATTGATGGACTTTACACAATGATTAAACCGAAATAAATCAACAATGAACTGATTTCAACTAAATAATGATTGTTTGTCTTTTTAAAGCTGCTTTACAGCAGAATTGAATTTTGTATGCATCACTGAATTAATTTTATCACTGAAAAGCCGCTTTGAAACAATCTATATTGTATATTATTTATTGTATAAATAAGGTAACTTGACTTGATTATTCTGTTTTTTTAAGTGTACTTAAAGGCAACACTGACAAAGACAACAAAGACAAATTTCAACTAACATAAATGTTTTTTTATTAAAATTTTTGAAGTACATATTAGTTTCACTAACTGCTACTTGATATAACCTAATAAAATTGTCAAGAAACTTAAACCGTAAAGTAAATACTGAAATAAAAAGCTAGAAAACAATGAAAGAATTCCAAACATATGACAACTTCTGTATGCAATATTTTGTATTAGACATAATAATACAGCACATTTAAAATTTACATCAGATCTGTAGCCTATTAACATAATATTACTGATAATGACGAGATCAACACATTTGAATAATAAACATTATAATAGTAACTTTCTGATACACTGCCGTTCAATAGTTTGGGATCAGTACGACTTTTTAATGTTTTTTAAAGAAGTCTCTTATGCTCATCTAAGTTCCATTTATTTGATAAAAAAATACAGAAATATTACTGCAATTTAAAATGACAGTTTTCTATTGTAATATATGTTAAAATATAATTTTATGTGATGCAAAGCTGAATTTTCATCAGCCATTACTCTAGTCTTCAGTGTCACATGATCTTTCAGGAATCATTCTAAAATACTGATTAATTATCAATGTTTAATATTTTTTGGAACAGTGTGACATTTTTTTTCACGGTTCTTTGATGAATAAAAAATGAAAAAGAACAGCATTTATTCAAAATAAAAATCTTTTCTATCTTTACTAACACTTTTTATCAATTTAACACTGAATAAAACTTTTAAATTCTTTCAAAGAAAGAAAGAAAACATTACTGACCCCAAACTTCAAATGGTAGTGCAAAAGATTACTATTTTAAATAAATGCTGTACTTTTTAAGTTTTTTATTCATCAAAGAAAGAATTTCCTGAAAAACTGTCACAGGTTCCAAAGAAATATTAAGCAGCACAACTGTTTTCAACTGATAATAAATCAACATATCAGCATGATTTTTTTCTGTATTTTTGTATCAATTAAACGCAACCTTGATGAGCATGAAAGACTTCTTTAAAACACATTTAAAATAAAAAAACTTTTGAACGGCAGTTTACGTTACAATTTAAAACCAGTTTGTTTACAGTTTTACTCATATATATGAAGATGTGTGTATATCTATGTAAATGTCAAAAATTTAGGTAGAAACTTTTATTGTGTTGAATTTTTAGCCCGTTTCTTGTCTAAGTAATTAATGGCCCGCCGGACCCACTTATATTCAGGATCCATACAGAAAAGATTCTTCCGAATCTTTTCCTTCATCTTTTTTCTTGGGATCTGGAGCTGTTACAAATCTACAGCAGATTACAGACAAAAGCGTTAAAACTATATGAATGTGAAGTAAATACTAAAGATTATTTTTTATTTATTAATTATTAACAATATACATCTAAACATATCGAGAGGATACTCACACAATGTGCTTGAAAGGGCAACTGTTGCTTGTCCACAAATAAGACACCAGCCGTTTCAGAGGTATCCTGATATTGATTTCTTTAAAGCAGCAGATACTGTTAACGCTCATAACTGCACGAATACCTGAAAAAGTGAAGAGTTCACTATTACAATATGATTCAACATGTTTTTATTCTCTAAAATACAGTAAATAAGAGTTATCCTATAAAAACAATTTCTCCAGAAAAGTTTACATTTGGAGCCTGAAATGCTAAAAGAACAAATATGACAGAAACACACTCACCGGCTGAGGTGTTAAGTTGCAGAGCACAGCACAGCATCAGAAACACTAATGAAGTCTTCATGAAGGTCTTCATTCTCCAGGTTTGATATACACCACACAAGAGACAGAGAAAGTAAGAGTATGTGGTGAACTGCCAGCAGTCCTTTATATAGAGATGGTGAAATAGTTTTTGAGTAAACATAAAAGAGCTGCGCCACTGGTCTATATTCCTAAGTACAATTCAGTTTCGAAAGCCTCTAACACGCTTTGTATGCAAAGGTGTTGCTATATGTGCTAAAACTGCATATAAGCAGGTGGAAATTATTTAGAGGTGGCAAAAACCAAAACGCCCATGCATACTGCCAAAGAGGCAAACGTACACACATCCTTCACTCAAGCAGATGTACAGATACTCATGTTTAAAAAGAGACTGGTAAAAGTTGAAGTACTAACTACACTTTTGTACTCAAGTTAAAGTAAAGAGATACGTTGCTGTCTAAACCACAACGTGGCATCAACTTGCATATTTTGCTGATTATCGCTGCTGAAAATGGTCAATTATTGTCATGTTTTGGGCTGTACTAATCGGTCAGACCGGGAAAAACATTTGGAGTACTGTAGACTGCCAAAAGTTATAACAAATCAGGCAGAAGAGTGCAAAAAACTGTCTGAGGAACAAAAGGAGTTTGTGGTTGGCCAAACTGAACCAGGATCTTGACAACATTTGTGTTTGTTCTTATCATTTCCGGTCAGGTAGGTGAAATATTAGGCTAATACTTTAAATAAAACTGCCCGTACATATCTTTACCACCCAATAACTCTAATATTGTGCCCTTTTCTGCTTTCTAAGTCCTTCTCTATATTATTTAGCAGCTTCCACACATTTTTTTTCCGTGGTTTAGACAGCATAAATGAGCAGAACAACATATTCAGTAGTACATTCACTGTGCAATCCATGCTGTTGTTTACATCCGAGTATCTCCAATATGGCCGTGTATCCCGGTAACTGACCAAATCCAAGCTGAACAACCACCATGTAAAACACAAGCAGAGAAAAGACTAAGCTGACAAGAAAAAAGTCAAACGTAATTCTAAAAAGAAATAATTGACATAAACAAACAATCTCCCTCATAACACAACACTTAAAATGTCCAGCAAGGAAGAAGTGAACAAAAGTGTCTGGAAATTGATTTTGCACCTCACTGGAACCACAAGCTGCTCACTAACTGACCACAGGCTCCTTAAAACGTCTAACTATACACCTTTTTCTTAACGTAAGAGTTGGCCCTGGTGAAAAAAACAACATATGCTGGTAGGTATGTTTTGATGCTGGTTTAAGCTGGTTCTTTGCTGGTTTATGCTGGTCCTTGACCAGCAACATGTCCAGCATAAACCAGCAAAGGACCAGCTTAATTTGTAAATTGTATGGGTGTGGCTTCCGGCCTCGTCCGCGTCCAACTATTTTTAGCTGTAAAAATCAGCTTGTTTTGCTGCTTGATTGGTGTCTTAACATATTATTTAAATGTATTGTCTTAATGCACACTGGTTTGCAGTGCAAAGAGTATTACCGTTTACTACACATTGTTATTCTTCTCGTTATTTTGCTAGAGCAGATAATGAACCGGAAGTTCTTCCGTCATAACTGACATATTTCTACATAAAATCCGAAATGTGTACATTTGTAAACTGTGCACTTGTAAATAACTACTTCTGCATATAGTGCATTATTTAATTTTTAGTGTTTCTAATATTATATTAATAATACCATCTCACTGTGTTATTCCCATGTCTGCACTATCATGTTTGTACTTTCTTCTGCACTGGAAGCTCCTGTCGTCAAGTCAAATTCCTTGTGTGTGTAAACATACTTGGCAATAACTCTTTCTGACTTCGGTCCTGAACTTGAAGAGCGATTGACCTCCTCCTACAGAGTTCATCTCCTATTGGTCAGCGACTGGCCGCTTGCAGTGATCAGTGAATCATCACTTGGCTCACAGGATTTTGACCATGGAGCAATTGATCATATAACCTGTAATTACGTGGGCTACGTCTGCCCTCTGGTGGAATCTTAAAGAGTTACTTGTTTTATATCAAAATAAAATAGAGAATGTTAAAACGTTTGATAAACTTTAGTTCATAAAAACAGACCTCATAAATAAAAAAAAATAAAAAAAATTTGCGGGGTGCTTTAAGAAATTTACTTGGAATACTCAATGGAAAAACAAATCAAATACATTAATAATATAAACGTTTTTATTATTATTAAAATAAAGTGCATATCATTTACACTAACTGCTTTATGACAGAACATAAAATTGTCAAGTAACCTAAACTGAAGTAAACAGCTAAGTAAATTTAAATTAAAATGTAGGTGACACTAAAACAAATTCCAAACATGACAACTTCTACATGCAATACTCTCTATTAGTTATAACGGCTCATTTAAAAATGTACACAACAGTAGCCTATTGACTTATTATTGATAATGAGATCAGCACATTTATATACACATTTACATACAACTCCCTAAAATGTTACAATACAATAGCTTTTTTTTTTTTTTACAATTTTACTCATATATACAGATGTGTGTATCGGTGTAGAAATGTAGAACATTTCTTTCAAGTTCGATTCTGTTGAATTTCAAGCAGGCTTCTTGTCCAAGTAGTTAATGGCCCGCTGGACCCACTTCTCTTTAGGGTCAGTACAGAATTGTTTCTGTGTGGTAGAATCCCGAGGAACAGTTACAAGTCTAGAACACATTAGAGACAAAAGCATTAAACCTACATGAATGTGAAGTAAATACTAACTTACTTTTAAGATAAGTAACAATATAAGTGGACATCCCAATATATTTCTAGAGGATACTCACACAATGTGAGTGAGGGGGCAACTGCTGCCTGTCCAGAAATAAGACTTCAGCCGTTTCAGAGGTATCCTGTAATTGATTTTATTAAAGCAGCAGATACTGTTTGCAATGTCATTTGCAGAAGGACCTGAAAAGTGAAGGGTTTACTAGTCAAATGTGATTCAGCACATGATTAAACATGGTTTTTATTCTTCGGTTTCTTAAAATGCAAATTAAATAAGCGTTATCCAATATTTTCAGAAAGAGATAACTAAAAAACCGTTTTGTTTAAATGAAGTTTCCCTGGACAAATTGGAATGACAGAGAACAAATATGACACTCACCAGTTGAGGTACTAAGTTGCAGAGCACAGCACAGCATCAGAAACACTAAAGTCTTCATGAAGGTCTTCATTCTCCAGGTATAATGTACACCATAAGACAAAGAAAGTAAGAGCATGTAGTGAACTGCCAGCAGTCGATTATATAGCGATAATGAATTAGTTTTTTCTTTTGAAAGAAATCCCCTATGCTGATTCTCTGGATCAGTGACACAGCCTTTCTAAGTATAATGACACTTTGCCTCTGAACCATCTTCCTCTTTATACGAGGGTGTTACTGTATGTGCATTGAGCGAATAACACACTTGCATTTCACAAATACACTATTTCTTCCTACTGAAATGACCTGCCACAGGCTTCTTTGAATAACACAGTGCTCTATTGTGCTTCAGAGCTATACAAGTAAATAATAGAATTAGGAACTCATTTGGTGTGCTTGCAGAGACTTTGTGGGGAAATTAGCTAATAAAAAGTACACTTATTTAAAAGTTCTGCCTTAAAGGTTCAATTCCAAAACAAAGATTCACATATAATGTACTCACCCCCTTGTCATCCAAGATGTTCATGTCTTTCTTCAGTTGTAAATAAGTTACATTTGAGAAAAACATTTCTGCATTTTTTTTCTCCATATAATGGACTATTATGGTGTTCCGATTTTGAACTTCCAAAATGCAGTTTTAATGCAGCTTCAAACGATCCCAAATGCGGTTGTAAATGATCCCAACCGAGGTAGAAGGGTCTTATCTAGCGAAACGATCGGTTTTCATTTAAAAAAAAAAAAAAAAAAAAAAAAAAAAAAAAAAAAAAAAAAAAACACAATTTAAATGCTTTTTAATCTCTTGCCTTTCTCTCCCTGTATTCTGACTCAAGACAGTTAGGGTATGTCAAAAATGTCAAAAAACTTAGATCGTATTTTCTCCCTCACCTTTAAAAATTTCAAAATCATCCTACATCATTGCAGAAGTCCCGACCCACACTGTTATTAAAAAAAAAAAAAAAAAAAAAAAAAAAAAAAAACTTAAAATAATTTGTAACCTGGCTGCCTTAAAATTAAGTTCAGTCGACTCAAAAAGTTTATTCAACTTGAAATGTTAAATTATACTAAGTGACAACTTAGTATATTTGAGTTGAATCAACTTAAAAATAAGACAGCTGGGTTACTTACCCATCTGTTAAGTTTAGCAAACACAAATATCTAAATTGTTACTTAGTACAACTTAACATTTCAAGTTGACTGAACCTAAAATTAAGGCAGCAGGATAAATTTTAAGCTGACTCAACAAATTGTTTTTTTATTTTTTACAGTGAAGAACAAGCAAAGAGATCAAACACCCTCAACAAAAAAGGTAAAACAGCGATATAAGAATATTCCAAAGTTGAGGGAGAACATGAGATGGGAGTTTTTCGACATACCCTTACTGTCATGAACCAGAACAAAAACCGTACAGGCAGAGTAAGACAAGATGAGCGTTTGGCATTAAAAAGTATATAAATTGTATTCTTTTTATGAAAATAACCAATCGCTACGCTAGATAAGACCCTTCTTTCTCGGCTGGGATTACAACCGCATTTGAGATCGTTTGAAGCTGTATGTAAACTTTTTTAGAAGTTCAAAATCGGGGCACCATATCAGTCCATTATATGGAGAAAAATGCTGAAATTATGTCTACATAATTAAAGGTAAATTTCATAGATTTGTCTTGCATGCTGTAAACTGTAATTAGTTGCAACCAGCACAGTCGGTCATTTGAAACATAACAGCGGTGCATTTAGTGCTTTTCACTAATCCCATATATGATTGCAGAAAAAATATGTTTACTGAAAATTAATGGAGCAACAGACTTTGTTATACTTTGATGTCGGTTCTAAACTTTATCTATAATCACTAAAAGCTTTTACTGTGGAAAAAAGGATAGTTCACATAAAAATTAATTACTCACCCTCATGTCTGTCACGCTTCAGGCAGGAACAGACTAACAACGACGTAATGAAACGAACAGTCTTTAATAATCCACAAGAAACACAGGGAAATAACATAAACATCCAACAAAGCAAGAGGGAAAACACACGCTATATATACACAGACTGATTTACAAACACAGGTGCGGACAATGAGGGAGAAACCAAAACACACAGAGCTGCAGGGGGAAATGATGGTAGAAACCAACTAAAGAGTCCAGGGGTGTGACAATGTCGTTCCAAACCCGTAAGACCTTCGTTCATCTTCGGAATACGAATTAAGATATTTTTCTATAAATAAGTATTTACCAGCAGAGAAATGCACACGCATGCGTCATACTACAAATAATAGCGGAGGACTGTGTCTGGAGAGAAGAAATCGTTGAAATAAGTTGTTATTTTTGTTTTCTTTGTGCACAAGAAGTATTCTCATTACTTTACATTACAGTTGAACGTCTGATGTAACATGGACTATATTTTAACGATGTTCTTACTACCTTTCTGGGTCTTGGATAAAATAATTATAATTAGCTAAAATGTGTTCAAGGGAGCATGTGTTATTATGAACGATCACCACTAGAAGACACTTTTAAAAGTTCACTTTTATTATACGCCATTTGCCTCATTCAGTTTGGTTCTGAAAATCTTAACAGGATACTTACACAGTAGCTGGTATGGGACATTTGCTTTTGACACTACCCGCCTTGGTACTGATTTTTATGTTGCCTGATATTATTTTTTTGACTCTCAAAGTGATGGTTGCCATTGACTTGCATTTTTATGACCCTCCAAGGACCACCTACATGTTGGATGGCTTGAAGGTTAGTAAATTAACATAAATGTTTCTTTTTTGGGATGAACTATCTCTTTAATGTATCTCATACTCTAAAGTAAAAGGAATAATTCACCCAAAAATGAATATTCTGTCATCATTTACACACTAATGTCATTCATATGAGTTTCTTCTGTGGAACATAAAGGGATATTCTGAAGAAAGTTAACTTTTTTCCATACAATTGAAGTGGATGGTGACCAGTGGTTCTCAGGCTGTAAAAAAAACTTAAAACATCATAAAATCATTATAAAATTCATTATAAAAGTTTTATAAAAATTATAAAAGTCATTATTCATTAAAGAGCCTTTATATTCACACTTCACAGACATGGTGTCAGTTCCCTTTCAAATTGTAAATTTAAAATACAGGATCTTGAACATTTTGTAATTAATTTTTTTTTTTTTTTTTTTTTTAGTGTTGCATGGTGTTTCACGGTTTTGAGTGAATAATTACAAAACTTTCATCTTTGGGTAAACTGTCATTTTTTAAGAAAATGAAAGTGAAAATTTCAGAGATGAATATTCAGAGAAAATATATCATGCACAGAATAACTTTTCTCATTATACTGAGTAGGACATATTCCTCTAACAGGTATCCAAGTAAATATACTTCTGAGGATCAACATTGTGGTACGACCCATTTGAATGGTTTCATTTCTTCTTTCTAATTCTGTACTTCTCCTCAGTGTTACAAGAAAGAACCTAATTCTTGCTTCCTTCAAGTCATCTCACTCTGAATATTTCACAAAGGCAGCACTTGACTTTCTCATACTGCTTTGACTGAGAAATAAATATTAGTATTTCTGTCTATATATCAGTTTTCTTTAATTGTCTATTTTACTAGACCACTTCTTATAACTGAGAATTATGTCAATGGAAATACATACAGTTCATATCTACTTTCAAATATGGCTGACCTAGATTAGTCAACTTCATCAGACTTACTGAAAAGATACACTATTTAAATGTAATCCTCCACAGCACAAAACTATAATCAGCTTTATCACGCACAGACAAAGATCCAAAACAAAGTCTTTAATAATATCCACAAGTAAATTCAAAGAAAGGCAGACAAGCAAACAAAACCACAACACATATGACATCAGACAAAGGAATTGAGCCAAACTGGGAGAATAAATAGACAGGAACTGATGAAATAATAAATGAGACACCAGGAACAAAATGATTAATCAAATTAGCTGAAGAACTAGGTCAACAAACAAGGAAGTTCAAGAGACTCATATGCAACTATTACAGAAGGTTCAAATGTTCACTGATGCTTCAGAAGGAAAGAGGCGTAATCCTTTGAACAGAATAAAGATGTGTAGACTACATTTTTCTTGTTTTGCTTAAATATTATATTTTTTTTCAGCTACATTTCCCAGAAGACAAATAAGTTAAATTGACCCTGATCTTCAAATTCAAAAAGTTTTCACTCCCCAACTATTAATGCATGTTTTTTTTTTTTTTTTTTTTTTTTTTTTTTTTTTGCTCTGAAGCATCAGTGAGTGTTTGAACCTTCTGTAATAGTTGCCTATGAGTCCCTCAGTTGTCTTCAGTGTGAAAAGATGAATCTCAAAATCATACAGTCATTATTGGAAAAGGTTCAAATACACGGAAATGCTGGAAAACCAAAGAATTTGTGGGACCTGAAGGATTAGTCTGAACAACAGCAGGAAGTTTAACTGTTCAGGACAAACAAGGGACTCATGAACAACTATCACTAAACAAAAAACACAGCTGTGGATCATTCGGGTAACAACACATTAAGAATCAAGCGTATGTAAACATTCATAACTTTTCTTAATGTTCACTGCTTTTTGTATTGTGTCATATTTGCATCTCTATATTGTACAGTTCTGTAAAGTATATTTTGGTTAAATTTGGCTTTGCTAGTCTTACATTAGAGTAACAAAACCGTTTTCTTCACTTTGCAAGAATATAATCCATATTAGATTACAATAAAATGATTTAATAATGAAGAGGTGACTCTGAATAAACACCCATTAAAAGTGTGTAATATTTGTCTGTAAATGTCTTTTTGAAACATTTACATTGAGATAAATTAATTGTATGTTATGAGGATTTGAGGAAGTGTTTTTGTTGTCTGGAAGAAAATTTGTGAATCAATGGAATGGATTTAAACACTGTTAATATCATTTTTTTATTACTTTTATTGTTATATTTATGTATTAAATGTTTTTTTATTGCACATCTATATTTACTACTGACTTTTAAATAAAAATAAAATAAGTTTAAATAAAATGTAAATGAAAAGACTAAATGCAAAAATCCAGGGAAAGGAAAAAACATCACGACATGATAAATTTATCATTTATATTTTATTTAAACAGCTGGATCCATTTACACAGATTATTTTGTAATATATATATATATATATATATATATATTAGTGGTTAGATATACAATATGAAATGCAGAGATCAAATAGAAACAGTATAGCTTCTTTTAGACTGTAAGGCTCTTTGAGTCTTTGCTGTAGTAGTAGTTGTCGATGCAGCAGCAGTTGTTTTTGATTCTGTGGCTGTTGTTTTTGTAGCAGTTGTTGTTGTAGTGAGACTTTCATGCAAATCCATTTCTGAGTATTAACAATGTAGAATGAGAGTTGTTTCTACCTCTTCCTTTTGCTCATCCTTTTTCTGCTTTGCCACTCATATGTGAAAGTGGAAGGTAGGGTACTTTTCTTTCAAATTCACTGAAAATGTGCTTCAGGAAAACAAAACACAGCTTCCTGTTTTTTCAGGCCTGTCTACTTCAGCAAGATTTTATTGAAGTTAGTACTAAACTAAGAGACCACAGTCTGTAGCCTCTTTGTAAATTAGGATCACTGTTACTATATTTAAAATAAGGCACACTGTGCATTAACTTCTATGCTTAGAAACAAGAAATCACAACTTGCAAATTATGCTCATACAACAATACTACACTTTGAAAAGACGATTCTACTTTGAGAAATGATACTAATATTATGACACAAATACAGTATTGCCTTCACCAACCGTTTACAACTTCTCAAATACAATACACCATTTTTAAAAGACATTGTGGTTTTACTGTAGTTAGACAATTGAAATTAATTTTTATTTGAACTGTAAATGCTTTTATGTGAGAAACGGACACAAAACCCTTACAAATAGTGAAACAGAAAGAGCAGACGTTTTTACAACCCCGAAAAGATGACCATTAACATTACCAACACTGTCAGAAAAAAAGTACAGTTCTGTCGCTGGGGCGGTACCCTAAGGTACAAAGTGAAAAGGTACAAATATGTACTGTTTAGGGGTAGGTAAGGTACAAAAATGTACCTTTTCACTTTTGTACCATAGGGTACCTCCCCAGCAACAGAAATTTACTTTTTACTTTATTTTTTCTGAGAGTGAATAACCAACAGACCACTTTTCATTCATATGTTAATATTAGTGTGTGTATTTGCAGTATGCAGTAACCTTTATCACAGTTATTCTGTGGTAATTTGGGTATCTTTCATGCCTATAAAATAATGAAGCATCAGTTGCTTAAAAAGGCCATTTAAATCCCTATTTTGTTTCAATTCAACAGTTCCTATTTTGTTTCAATTCTATGAATTATTGTTATTATTATGTTTTAAGTAATTTTAGGGAAGCTGAGATGACAGACTGTTTCTAATGCCTTTTCATTGTCTAATGAGAAGTACAGTTAACCTGCTTCACAGAACTAAAATATACAAAAGTAATCAAAAACAGAGCAGGTCTTCTTTTATTTACAGTAAGAAAAATTTGTGATTTGCCTGGTAGTGAAACATTCACTTTTAAAAAAATCAGTCAGACTAAAACAATAATTCATAATTAAAGAGGAAAAAAGGGAGTCTTTAGAAATTTCTGAAGATTCACCTGGGGATCTACAGTACAGGGTCCTTTTTTTAAAAAATCAAAAGACAACTTTTGAGTTTGAGTTTTGAGTTTCTCAAAATCTTTATGTAGATTTTCTTTCT
The DNA here is from genome assembly GCF_022985175.1 of Labeo rohita. Classification (NCBI taxonomy): domain Eukaryota; kingdom Metazoa; phylum Chordata; class Actinopteri; order Cypriniformes; family Cyprinidae; genus Labeo; species Labeo rohita. The sequence continues at coordinate 49,817 of NW_026128187.1, forward strand.
TGATTGATTTTTGTTTTAGAATACAATTATAATGCAAACAGTCTATTGCAAATAGTAACCTAATAATCCTTGTAATCTTACAGTTAGAGTGGACAAGATTTTTTTAGCATGGTTTTATCATCTATAATAGTTTGGGAAAACATTTGCATATTTGCATAATATCTAATGTATTCCAGCATAGTTTCATCTTTTATCTTTGTCATTGAAAGTCTATCAGACTGAAAACTTTCACCATTAGATGCCATAACTGACACACATTTTAATAGAACTTATTATACTTGTATCCAATAGAGAATAAAAACATTACTACATCATGATAATTTTATTATTGAAAAATTTATTATTAAAACAGCTGAATCCAATCACATAAACTATTCTGTAAATAAAATATTTCATATACACATTGGAAATAGTACAAGGTTTGAATATACAATATGAAATGCACAGTTCAAATAGAAACAGTGTGGCTTTTGTCCACTGTTGTTCTTTTGTCCACTTTATTAACATGGTGGCTCACCCAGGTGATCTCAGGATCTACACAGAACTTTTTCCCTGCACTTGTCTTAAACCTGAGAGGGAAGACACAATAATAAGGTTTATATCAAAGTTTATTTAATGGAGTGTCTCATTCAGATTGACTTTGAGATTTGAAAGACTTTGAGTTTGAAAATGAGATAATGTTGATGTTACTCACACAATAGCACGTTTGGGACAGTTGCTGTTGGTCCAGGAGTAAGATGCCACCAGTTTCACAGGAATTTTCACGTTAGAGAACTCTACACAGCACTCTGGTGGTGTATTAGCTGCTTCAGAAGCTGAAATATTGACAAATAACACAAACGTTTTCAATGTGACTATATCACAGCATTTTAAATCACCAAATGCAACAAATGAAACTGCTATAAATAATATGAAAACAATATATTTCGTCTTCAGAAAAAATAAAAAAAAAAAAAAAAGAGCGCTCACCACTTGTCATCTGCACAGAGCAGAAGATCACCAGGAACAGCACAGACATCAGGCTTCTCATTCTTCAAGATGTTTCTTCACAATGACAGAAAGAATCTGTAGATGTTCTGTAGAGCTTGAAGATCTCAGAGTTAGATGTCAGAGAATAATGTCTGAGCACCTTCTTATATACATAGTCGGAGACATATTCCTGACATTCATGCAAATCCATTTCTGAGTATCAACATTGTAGAATGAGAGCTGTTTTTAGCTCTTCCTTTCCCTCATCCTTTTTCTGCTTTGTTGCTCATGTGAAATTGTGACAAGTAGTTTTCTTTTAGATTCACTGAAAACATGCTTCAGCAAAACAACACACAGCTTCCTCTTTTTCAGGCCTGTCAAGCTCAGCATTACATTCAATAAATCAAGAGATATTAATGATCAAATCTGAGTTGTGCTGTCACCAAATATCAGGTGCTTGACCTTGACCCCTTACTCACATGTAAACCCAAAGACCTTGATTAACTGGTTCAGATGTCTTTAAATTAACTACAAATTTAAGATGTTGGACCACTAGAAACATGACAGAGAACCACTGCTCTAAGAAAACAAAACCACTTCTTGTTTCTAGTGAGAGTTGTTGGTCTAATAGAGAATCACTAGTTAAACTGATTCTCAGAATTAAAACATGTAAATGTAATGATTGGAAAATGCAACTTTTCACTTGCAGTTAGTGTCTGGGACAAATGCTACTAGTCCAGTAGTAAGACGCTATCAATTTCACATTAGTGAACTCTCTAGAACACTTTGATTGTGCTGTATCAAGTACTACAGCTGAAATATCCCCAATCAGACAAATATAATTAATCTGTATGTTCATGCACACAAATGACAACAAAAGGTTTTGAGAAAAGGTTTTGAGCAAACGACAGTTCTGTCATTACTCACCCATATTGTTCTAAACCCGCAAGACCTTTGTTCATCTTTGGAACACAAATAAAGATATTTTTTCATGAAATCCGAAAGCTTTTTGACTCTGCATAGACAGCAACACAACTATCACATTTATGGCCCAGAAAGGTAGTAAGGACATCATTAAAATAGTCCATGTGACATCAGTGGTTCAACTGTAATGTCATGAAGCTATGAGGATACGTTTTGTGTGCAAAGAAAACAAAAATAACAACTTCATTCAATAATTTCTTCTATTATAGGTACATCTCTGCCACCATTCATGAGAGTATGACGATGCACACATGCATTTTATTTAATGACAGAATTTTTATTTTGGGGTGATCTTTTCATTTAACAAGTATTTCAATATTATTCAATTCAACTTTTCAACTATATTTCACATATTACAGTTTTTCTCAGTCGCATTGGTACATTTCTTGAATCATCCTTAACATTTGCAAAGCAGCAAGTGCATTTCTCTAAACAATTATGGTAAAGGCGAGTCTCTTGAATATCTAAAGATTCATCCAGAGATTGACAAAGTCCTTTTAGAAACTCACAAGACAACATGAGTTTCTCAGAAACTTTCTGCACATTTTCTTTTTTACTTATTTTTGTTTTAGAATACAATTATAATTCAAACAGTCCACTGCAAATTGTAATCTTGTCTTGTAATCTTATAGTTACACTGGACAAGAATTTTTTGTATGGTTTTATCATCTGTAATACTTTGGGAAAACTTTGCATAATATCTAATGTATTCCATTGTTTCCTCTTTTATCTTTGTCATTGAAAATTTATCAGACTGAAAATTTCCACCATTAGATGGCAGAATATGACTGCAGGACTATCACAAAGTACATAAAGCTGCATACTGTATTTTATTTTGATAATTCTGTTAACACAAAGTGTATAGCATTTTAGTGTCTACATGAGAAGGGAAATGTATTGCTAAAACAGATTTGTTTATAGTCACATTTAGAAAATTCATAATAGCCTGAGTTATTTAAAACAAATGTGCTGTTTCTTCATGAAACTGAATATACCTGTATGCAATAGACAATAAAAACATTAATACATTATGACAATTTTATCATTGATATTTTATTAAATCAAATGGACCCAATCACATAGATTATTCTGTAAATAAAATATTTTTTATACATATTGGAAACAGCAGAAGGTTTAAATATACAATATGAAATGCACATTTTAAGTAGAAACAGTGTAGATTCTTTTAGACTGTGAGAGTCTGAGTTTGTGCTGTGGTAGAAGTTGTTGATGCAGCAGCAGTTGTTGTTGTAGCATTGGTTGTTCTTTTGTTCACTTTATCAACATGGTGGCTCACCCAGATGGTCTCTGGATCTACACAAAACTCATTTCCTGCAGTTGTCTTAAACCTGAGATGGAAGACACAAAAATAAGACTTACATCAAAGTTTGTTTAATGGAGTGTCTCATTCAGATTGACTCCACAGTTTGAAAATGAGATAATAATTGATAATAAACTCAGATAGCACGTCTGGCACATCTTGCTGCTGGTCAAGTAGTAAGAACTCACCAGTTTCACAGGAATCTTCACATTAGAGCACTCTACACAGCACTTTAAGTGTGCTGATTCAAGTGCACTGGTAGCTGAAATATGAAGAAATAAGATAAAAGTTTGATCATATCACAGCATTTTCACAAAATAATTATAAAACAATACATAATAATTTGAAAAAATAATTTGAAAACAATACATTTTGTCTTTACAGTAAGAAAAATATGTGATTTACCTGGTAGTTAAACAATCACTTTAAAAAAGCTGTCAGTCAGGCTAAAACAATATTTCATAATTAAAGAGAGAAAAAAAAGGGAGTCTGGAAATTTCTGAAGATTCACCTGGAGATCTAGTATAGGGTCATTTTAAAAACTCAAAAGACAACATTAGTTTCTTAAAATTTTTATGTACATTTTCTTTCTTTATTGATTTTTGTTTTGGAATACAATCATAATGCCAACAGTCTATTGCAAATAGTAATCTTATAATCATTGTAATCTTACAGTTAGAGTGGACAAAAACTTTTAGCATGTTTTATCATCTATAATAGTTTGGGAAAACTTTGCATAAAATCTAATGTATTCCAGCATAGTTTAATCTTTTATCTTTGTCATTGAAAGTCTATCAGACTGAAAACTTCCACCATTAGATGCCATAACTGACACAAATTTGAATAGAATTTATTATACTTGTACACAGTAGAGAATAAAATCATTACTACATCTTTATAATTTTATCATTGATATTTTATTAAAACAACTGAATCCAATCACACAAATTTATTCAGTAAATAAAATATTTCATATACACATTGGAAATAGTACAAGGTTTGAATATACAATATGAAATGCACAGTTCAAATAGAAACAGTGTGGCTTTTGTCCACTGTTGTTCTTTTGTCCACTTTATTAACATGGTGGCTCACCCAGGTGATCTCAGGATCTACACAGAACTTTTTCCCTGCACTTGTCTTAAACCTGAGAGGGAAGACACAATAATAAGGTTTATATCAAAGTTTATTTAATGGAGTGTCTCATTCAGATTGACTTTGAGATTTGAAAGACTTTGAGTTTGAAAATGAGATAATGTTGATGTTACTCACACAATAGCACGTTTGGGACAGTTGCTGTTGGTCCAGGAGTAAGATGCCACCAGTTTCACAGGAATTTTCACGTTAGAGAACTCTACACAGCACTCTGGTGGATTATTAGCTGCTTCAGAAGCTGAAGTATTAATAAATAACACAAAAGTTTCCAATGTGACTATATCACAGCATTTTAAATCACCAAATACAACAAATGAAACTTCCATAAATAATATGAAATGATATGAATAATGAAAATGAGTGAAAAAGAGTGCTCACCACTAGTCATCTGCACAGAGCAGAAGATCACCAGGAACAGCACAGACATCAGGCTTCTCATTCTTCAAGATGTTTCTTCACAATGACAGAAAGAATCTGCAGATGTTCTGTAGAGCTTGAAGATCTCAGAGTAGATGTGCGTAAGGGGACTCGTCAGAAGTGTGAACAGATAACAAGACAAGAACGTAATCCTATAAACAGGCAGAACGTCAAAATACCAGTGAGCAGTCCAAAGTAACAAATGAACAAGGCAATGAAACCACACAAAAACTATGGCAATGAAAACAAGGCAAAACTATGACTATGAAACAAAACAATGACCATGGAAATAACAAAACAAGGCAATGAAACAGGGAAAACGCTTGGTAGAGTCCGCACAGGCAAAACAATACTTCGCAACCTCCTTCTTCTTCTTTTGTTGAATGGCCGTTCACTCCGTAGGAGCATTACCGCCACCTACTGTATATCTTATGCAGCTGGGTGATGAATCTGTATTTTATTTATTAAAATTGTATTATTTAAAAAATAAAAATAAAAAATACCCCACCCACCCCAAAGGATCAGATCCCAGGCTTCAGCTGACGCTGCGTGTTCAGCTCCTCCAGCTTCCACACTGGGCTCCTCAGCCTTCAAGGCAGACAGAGGCACGATGCTCCTCATCCTCAGACACTATAGTTCTATATCCTATAACCTAGTCCTGTAACCTCCAAAAAAGTTAAAACAGCCCTATATATCTGATTATCACTTAAGCCCTTCCCCAGAAGATCCACAATACACACTGGCCTTACACTATTAAAAAGACTGTCACACTGACCATCATACTTACCACACTTAAAAAGCACATGCTTAACTGTTTCTAAGATACCACATTCATTACACATCCCACTTTCATGCTTACCCATTAATGCTAGTGTTGAATTTAACCCCATATGTCCCATTCTTAGTCTAGAGATCATTACTTCTTCCTTTCTGTGTCTCCATAAAACTGTTCTTTTTTTCCCTACTGATTTCACAATATTATAATACCACTTAATGGTGCTGCTATTTTCCCATCTTTGTTGCCATATTCTTATTAATTTCCTATTAATCACTGATTTTATCTCACTTCTACCCAGAGGCACCTTAACATCCACCATGTTTTTCTTTAATGCCTCTTTTGCTAATTTGAAGAATCTGAGCAAATTAAAATCCTGTCTGGCCTAACCTGTTCTACCCATTGCAATTCTACTATAATTGCAGTTAATTCAGTAGAGTACACAGACAATTTATTACTTAGCCTTAGACTTATTTCCATCTTAAAACATAGAATGTATACTCCTATGCCCACTTTTTGTTCAATTGGATCCTTAGATCCATCTGTATAAATCTGTACAAAAGAATAAAAATGTTCTCTCATAAAAACATTAATTTCATAACTATTACTATATAATTCTTCTGCTTTTTCCTGGGCCTCCAGTAACCTCATTTCAACAACAGGTTCAGGAATATTCCATACCGACACACCACTTAATGGCATGTTAGGACAGATTGCTTCATCCTCTAGACCACAATCCTTGACCCACTGTTCATATTTCCATCCAAAGCTATTTCCTCCATTCTTTTTATATTCCCAACAGTCATTGAGTATTATGCGTGTACAGTGATTCTTATTACTACCCTTTAAGTTAACCCAATACATCATTGCAAGCTTTTCTCCTCTCAAATCTAGTGGCATCTCCCCCATTTCAACCCTAATAGCATCCACAGCAGATTCTAAGTGCTCTAGACTGTATATTATCCAGTTTCTTTAACTGAGATTTAGCTGCAGCACCATACACTGCATATCCATAATCTAAACTAGAACGTATTAGGGCTTGATATATAACAGTGCACTTTTCCTAGCTCCCCATTCATACTTTGTTATTGAGGTCATACAATTTATTACACCTTTGCATTTGTTTTCAATTTTCTTAATATTTTGTTTCCAATTCATATTTGAACTCTGTCACTCTTTCTAACAGTTGATCATATAATTTCAATGTAATCTGTTTTCTTTTTCTTTGAAAAAAAAACATATATTGAGTCTTTGATACTGAAAACTTCATTCCCCAATCCACTGACCATCTTTCAACTTCATTTATAGTTTCTTGTATTGCTTTAACTACACTGTAAAAAAAAATCCTGTAAAAAAAACGGCAAAAAGACTGGCAGCAGGGATTCCAGAGATACTCCGTTAAATTACAGGAAATCACCATTTCTCAAAATTACAAGCAAAGACTGTAAAAATACAGGACAAACTTTATGGTCAAAACTCATTAAATTACAGTATATTATCGTTGATAATATACAAAAATTATGTTAAATTACATAGAAAAAGTCAACTTTCAGGTTAATTGCCATAAATTTAAGGTTTTAATTAGTTATTTTATAGAACTGATCTGTCCATCTACAGTAATTTACTTTTAAACTACCATTTTTCCATGTACAATAACTAAGAAATAATTTATAAAAATGCAGTAAATGCGTATTTTTTAAAGGATTAATCCTTCTTTTTACAGAAAAATTAAAAGGTATGTATAAGTTATTTTATGTCTACCTGGAATAATTTTGTTAAAATACAGATATTAACTACAATAATCAAGAAATGTTGCATAAAAATGTTGTAAATTCGTAATACAAAGACAATGTCTGTAGATATACATTTTAATCATTCATTTTCCAGAAATATTACAGTTTAAAATGTTTGGACAGTAGAGAATACAGCACAGTACTTAGAAATGCATAAAAACAACAGCAACATTTTCAGCCAATTTCTGTAAAATTAACAACATATTCTACAGTCACAGTAATAGTCATTTTACAGAAGCATTGTATGTCAAGTTAAATGAATAATAAAATTATAGGAAACACGTTTAGTACATAATTTAGAACATGCAAAAATACCTACATACAAGAGACAACTGCTGTATACCTGTGTACATTTACAATGACATTTTATCCAAAGCAACATACAATATCCCAGTTAGTCTAACACAGTAGACATAGTAGTTTTTTAATAAACAGAAAGTGTTAGTATTAAATGGATAGTTTCTGTGTATATGACTTTCTTCTTTCAGACAAACACAATCAGAGTTATATCAATAAACTCCCTGGCTCTTCCAGGCTTTATAATGACAGTAAATGGCAGTTTGAAGCTCAAAAGTGCATCCATCCTTCATAAACGTACTCTACATAGTTCCAGGGGGTTAATAAAAGCCTTCTGAAGTGAAGCATACTTTACACTTTTTAAAGTAAAAAAAAAAAACTTGATTCTAGCAAAATGCTATGACATGACATGCTAAGCTACATCCTACATCATGCAATTTATGTTTAAGTTGACTCTGTATGGCTGTTTGACCTGAACATTAGTTATTTTACTTTATAAGGTGTAAAATATGCTTCGCTTCAGAAGTCCTTTATTAATCCACCGGAGCCATGTTGAGTAAGTTTATGAGGGATGGATGCACTTTGAGCTTCAAACTCATAGCAGATATTCACAGCCAATTTAAAGCCTAAAAGAGCCAGGATGTTTATTGATATAACTCCGATTGTTTTTGTCTGAAAGTAGAAAGTCATGTACACATACACATTTGTGTGACGTCACTCTCTTCAACTCATTAAAGACTGCACTCAGTGCCATATGCTGGATTAGTTGCAGAGGCTTGGTAGGACATGCTGGAAGGTCTGCTAAGAGAGAAGTACAGTAGTCCTGTTTAGAGAAAATAAGAGCTTGGACAAGCAGTTCTGTTGCATGCCCCATAAGGGCAAATCTGCAGGATCGGGCCACTGAAATGTGGTCAGTGAAGTTAATATGTGTCCACTGTAACACCAAAGTTGGGCTGGCTGAAAACATGAGCAGTTCTGTCTTGGCAAGGTTGAGTTGATGGTCATTCAACATTCAGCAAGGCATTTCTGTTCAGAGATGGGAGCAGTAACCGTCAGAAAATCCAGCTAGAATGAAAGGGAGAGATGTGTGTCACTACAATAGCAGTAATATGAAAAGCCATGTTTCTGAATGACAGACCCAATTATTTTAAACTCTAGGCCCAAATGACATGTTTTAATGGTCCTAGTTAATCCAAAAATTAATGTAAGCATTCAAAAAAGTTCAATATCAATAACAATACTTTGATTTCAGTACTGGTTCCTGCATTTTAAAGCCCTTGATGCCTTGCCACAGCCAGTGACCAGCACTTGATTTGGGCACATAAAGCATTCTGACATTTAATACTTCAAACAACGAGACATTTTTTGATACTCAATAGTTGAGGCAATTTGGTGAGTGCCTAAAAAGTATCAAAAAACGATACCCAGCCCTACCCAAAGTTGAAAATCTTGTTTTACTCACCCCCATGCATTCCAAGATGTCTTCTGCAAATCACTTTTGGAGTCCAAGATCTGTTGAGGCACAAAATGCATCTAAGTGGGTACACCAACATTCCGATTATTCAAAAATGTAATGTAGAAAGCATAAAGGTAACACTAGGGTTTAACTATAAACTTTTGCTTCTGCATAAAATGACAATGATTGTCAAACAATAAAATTCACAGACATCTTTTCATGCAGCCGTTTTACACTGATTTTAATTACACTGATGGTTAATTTATTCACCCCTTACCACATAGAAACTGACAATTATACACAAAGAACCATTTTAAAAAGAAAGAAACAAACAGCTACATGAAAAGAAAATACAGAATTTGTTGTATTATCATATGGCAGATTTAATAATAATAATAATAATATTATTATTATTATTATTATTATTAGGGATGGGACGATACACCTACCTCCCGATTCGATACGATTCCCATACTTGGGTGCCGATACGATATGTATTGCGATTTTTTTAAGAATTCCGATTCTACAAGTATTGCGATTCAATATTGTAATGTGTTGCGATTTTGTTTTTTCTCTCTAGACCATATGGAAAAATGTGAATAGTACACAATATATACACAATAAAAAAAACATTTTAGCATTTTTCCTGTTTTATTTCAGTTTATAACAAACTAAATATTTCAGCATAAACAACCACTAACTTATACAATGTCTCATTTAGAGTTCGTTGGCTTGCAGACGCTTCTGCTTTCTCAGGTTGCTTGGCGTTTAACTCTGGATGATGTCGAGCAAGATGCGCGCTCATTTTAGTTGTATTACCACAGTAGGTTACCAGTATTCGACAGAGTTTGCACACTGCTTTAGACATGTCTAGCTGTTCATTCCCTGGTAATTTGTGAAATCCAAAGTGTTTCCACACTTTGGATTTAAAGTGTGATGGTGCAGGCTGTATATCTCTTGCTGTCTTTCCTTCCGCCATTTTCAATTTTTCGTGTTTGCTAGTAAGAGATGTGACATCATGTAACCGATACAACACATCGCCCTCTGCTGAAATAAAAGACGTAACTTTCGTCCGCCTCGTTTATAAGTAAGTGCTAAAATAAAGCAATTGTATTTAATATGAATTAATATCGATTCTGGTGTAAAAAAATCGATTTTAAAATCGTAAATAAAAAAATCGCGATTGTTAGGTGAATCGATTTTTTGTCCCATCCCTAATTATTATTATCAATAATAACCAAAGTTCCACACCTGAATTGCCATGCTTGTCTGCTGTAGATCTCCACAGTCTTTCCACACGACCTGAAACTAATAATAATAATAATAATAATAATAATTTAATACTTTGTATTTCATTCAGACATTACAGTCTATACTCCACTGAGACAATGATCTGGAAACTGAGCAGGAAAGGTTAACAGTGATGCTTTGGTCCACCATGTGACTTTAGCTCAACTTATAGAAAGTAAATTTATATTACTTACTTTGACTTTGAGCTGCATCATATTACTGTCTACCAGGGGCGGACTGGCCATCGGGAGCACCGGGACATTTCCCGGTGGCCTGACGGTCGTTCTGGCCTGCCGGCTGCCGCTGTGCAGACGATCAGCCTGGCATGTGATAGGCTGGTGTGCAACTACGAATTAATTGACGGATCTCTCAATCTACGAATCAGGCAATGGCGGAGGGAAAATTACACTCCCACATGACCCAACGTCAGCGACGCACTGCCTAATATCTGGCTATATCCAGAGACAGGGTATATCTGACTAAATCGTTCAAAAAAATGGAGCGTAAACGCAAAGGAGGAGCAGAGAGGGAGCGTATAAAAAGGAAATTTTGATTATTTTGATTTTTCATTTCTAGTCTACAATATGTAGCCTACAATGTTTGTTTGTTTATTTATTTATTTTGAAAAGGTGACGAAGGAAGCAGCAGTAGCACTAGTGCTGCAAATGCTCCTGCTGTTGAGCTAGAGGTGGTGGACAGTTCAGCGTTTGAGTCAGAGCAGGAACCTTCAGGTAAAATTTAAGATAGGCAAAACTAAACATGCAGGCAGCAGGCTATACTTTTTAAACAACATGTGCTTTTTATGATTTATAAGATCAGTAGTAGGACTGTGATTTTGGGGACATACAACTGATGGCTGCACAATTATAAATACAGATTATTGAACACGCTTATTTCATATTGCAGAGCAACTAGATGTGCAGAGTGAGAGAGAGAAGGATTCAGGGAAAGATGAAGGAGACAGTGAAAGCCTTGATATCTCTTTTGATTATTTTGCCCGTCCACAGTCTAAGGATTTAGATTTTTTTTTAAAGTATCACCCAATTCAAACATCTGAAAGAGCCATTCCTGATGTATTCCATTCAAAAGATGGCACAAACAGAAAATGGCTGACATACAATGAAAGTAATCACTCCCTATTCTGCTCAGTATGTCTTGCATTTGCAAAACCTTTAGGCAGTGACAGTGCATTTGTCAAAGGAGGTATGCAGGCCTGGAAACATGCCCATCAGAGAGTACAGGAACATGAGAGAAGCAGTATCCATAGAGAAAGTGCTGAAGCCTTTTTTCTTAGAGTCAACAAAGCAGATATCCATACCCTTCTGACTGATAAGCAAATGACCGTCCATCGAGACCAGGTTAGAAAGAGAAGGCAGGTCTTGGAACGTGTGATTGATGTAGTGAAAGTTATTGGTAAATGTGGGCTAAGCTACAGAGGGCACAGTCATGAAGCTACAAATGACCTTGAAAACACGGCTATCAATCATGGTAACTTTCTTGAGCTCATACTTTTGCTGAGCAAGTATGATGTCTGCCTACAGGAACATGTTAGTGATTGTATTGAGAAGAAAAAGAAGCAGGTGAGAACTAAAGGAAGAGGGTCCATGGTAACTTTGATGTCCAAAACAACAGTAAATAAAGTAGTTGAATTAATAAGAAATATGATTCAACAGACAATTGCTGTTGAAGTGAGAAAGGCAGGGATGTTCTCAATACAAATTGACACAACACAGGATTTAACATCCAAAGACCAGTGTGCAGTAGTTCTGCGATATGTTACTGATGTTGTCCACGAGAAACTCATTGCAGTCATTGACTGTGAGTCATCAACTGGACAGTACTTTGTGGAGCTTGTGAAACAGACCCTGGAGAAGATGGACATAGACATCAAAAAGTGCATTAGTAATGCAACAGACGGAGCTGCAAACATGCAGGGACAATACAAAGGTTTCTCTGCATTGCTCACAGGAGCATCACCTAACCAAGTACACATATGGTGTTACTCACATGTCCTCAACCTTGTTCTAGCTGACACTACAGGGGTTGTTGTGGCAAGTGAGTCCCTTTTCTCACTACTGAATGACATTGCAGTGTTCATTCGTGATTCATACAAGCGCATGAAGCTATGGGAGGAAAACAGTGAGGACAAGAGACACAGACGGCTTGGTGTAATTGGTGAAACGCGCTGGTGGGCCAAAGATGAGGCCTTGAGGAAAGTATTTGGAAGGTTTGCAAAGCCTGACAATGCACTTTACACAGATCTGGTCATCACTATGGAAAAAATTGAAAAGGATGTGACCATGAAACCTGTCATCCGAAACAAGGCCCAAGGGTACAAGGCTGCTCTCCTAAAGTATGAGACCATACTGACAGCTTAGATTTTCCTCAGGATTTTTGAGCAGACAACCCCTCTCTCTAAATATTTACAAACAAGTGGCATGGATATTGCTTCAGCACAGCACTTGGTGACAGGAACAGAGGAGAGCTTGAGAAAGTGTGCCCGGGACTTTCAGGGTGTAATGAGGGCAGCAGATGACTTTGTTGAACGGGCCAATGGCATTCTGGAGAAGCTTGAGGACAGTGAGGCTGAAGTTCAGACTTCTCTCCCAGAGAAGAGAATTAGAAAACACAAGAGGCAACCAGGTGAGCTGGCACAAGATGAGCCTATTGCTAATGCAGACACTGACTACAAAATCAACATCCACAATGTGATCTTGGACACTGTTATTGAAAGCTTTCATAGCCGTTATGCAGAAAATGCAGTGCTGTGTTCAGATGTCTCCTGCATGGATCCTAGGAACTTCCCTGAAATCAGAGAAAAAGGCCTTCCAGGGACAGCCATGAAGGAGCTCAGCAAATGCCTACTGCAATTTGATGAACGTGCCAGTCTTGAGACATTGCAGGCTGAACTGATCAGCCTTGCACAGCACTGGGAAAGATTGAAACAATCACTAATGGAGAACTACAACATTAGGGGTGCTGCCTCTAATGATGAAGCAGGGGAAGGCTCTGAGGTTCCTAATGAAAGTGTGGAGTTTGTAAGCAGAAGTTGTTCCAAATGCAAAAACTGTCCAATATGCTGCTATCTCCTCCTGTCTCAGTACAATCTGCTTACTGATGCTTATCACATCATTGGTTTGGGCTACAAGTTCCTCCTCACACTATCTATTATCTATCTAGTTGCCTGTGAGAGGACCTTCTCCACCCTGAAGTTAGTGAAGAGCCGTCTGAGAACCTCCCTGAGTCAAGATAACCTTGAAGCATTCCTTTTGATGGCAACTGAGAAGGAGATTCTTATGGAACTTGATAAAGATGACATAATTGACAAGATGGCAGAGAGCAGTGAGCTACTGCGCCGCCTACTGGTGTACTAGTAGTGCTAATTACTTACTGTTTACTCTTACTGGTCTGTTCCACATAATGCCATAATTGAGTAAACATTGTTATCTGTTACTTACGCTGTCATAGGTTTTGTTAAGTTTATTTGTGTTTGTGTTTCTGATACATTTGATATACTAGAGTTGAGCACTGAAAATACATAAAATGTAAATATTTCAACATGTGAATGTGTCTCTTATTATCTCTTTTAAAAAGCCAATTTTCTATTTGTCATTGGTTTGGTAGTATAAATGGTGTATTCCTAGTGAGTTGTTAAGGGTTATTTTTTTTATTCATTTATATTGCATCTGGTAGTCTACCTGTTACAATAATAGGGTTAGCCTACAAGTTTATCAGTCCAGTAGATTACATGAATAGGGTGGTGGTGACTGCAGCAGCAGAGGTGGCCTGGGAGTGGAGTCAAATTCCCAGCCTGAATTATTGTCCCAGTCCGCCACTGCTGTCTACAGTAGCAGTGTAACTGTCCAGGATGGATGCAGTTTTCATAATCAACGATCCCATATGTAATGACAGTTTACTCAGCTTCAGGCCTCAAGACGTGTTTTATTCCTAATCAGAACACAAAGATTATAACAGTTATTATTACTTATAAGACAAAAATATGTACTTACACGTGCATAATATAGATGTAGGCGAGCAAATGCGTCCAGAATGTGAATGCAACGCTTTTTAATTGCAAGTTAGATTGAGCGTTTTCCCATAGAAAACCATTACAAAACGCTCAACACATTAGTGACAATGGAGGACCAAATTCTGAGTACTTTTAAATATATATATATATATATATATATATATATATATATATATATATATATATATATATATATGTGTATGTATGTATGTACAGGAGAATATGAAAGGGGGAAAGCGCCTACCTTGCGATTTAACGTTACCATACTGCGTTCATATTCATAATCAATAAAGTGAACAGCTACTGAATTCACTCTAAAAATGTTTTTGATATTACTTAAGTAACGTTAACCACGTTCAGCGTTTCAAAATGTCCCGCATTTTAAGAGTTTGAAAAATCGCCGGGAACTTCCGGATAAACAAAGACTTTAACGTTATATACACTCGAATGGATTTTGATACGAATAACAAGTTTACTAAAACTTATTTAGAAATGCTAATGTTCGCTTCAAAACTAAATAACACAAATGCGCAGCTGCACTATAAGAATACCGTTTACATGCTGAATGAAAGACTTACCTCAGTGGTTGTCATGATGTCTGCTGTAGTATTGTCCGAATCTGTTGTAGTTGGTGAAACAGACTCACTGAAGAAAGAGCGCGTTATTTTCTCACACATTTCCGAATGGATGCCTAAAATAAATTCAAATCATTCCCGCGCGCTGTTCCATCCTTGTTGTCCAATACAGAAACAACTCAGCCAACCGTCGTGGGCGGAGCGAAACTAGCGGCAAATTTAAATCTTCGTTCATGAGCAGATTGTGTGCGGGCGCGCGCGCGTACACACACTCTTTAAACCTACTGTTTACTAACAGTACATCTAGGCTACTGTATGTACAAATACTATTATTTGACCTTAAAACCTCACATTAACCTTCACATAATTAACAACCTTCAATGGTAATAAAAATACTTTGACTAAATGATATGTGGTTACATTTTTTCTTATTTTTACAGAAATAGTCTGTAATTATTACATGACATTTTATGTTAAATTACACATTACTCTGTAAAAATACAGAAAATTTCCTTTTAAAAAACAGAAAATGTGTGTAATATCAAAATACAAACAATTATCTGTAAATTTCATGGTGGAAATTTAAAATACAGAAAATATCTGTAAAACAACAGGTATTTCATCGTATAATGAAAAAAAGGTAAAATACTGTAAAAAAATACAGAAATTTACATGTAAAATTACATTTATTTTTAACAGTGTACATTTCCTAAATTCCTACCTCTTTTCCATACTGCATCATCATTCGCATACAGTGCCTTCCCAACGCTTGGTCTGATTCTTTCAAATATATCATTGATCATTAAATTAAATAAAACTGGACTGATTACGCTTCCTTGTGGGGTCCCATTCAGGATACAATATGATGCTGACATTTCTTCACCTATTCTTACCTGAAATGTGTGCTCAAACAAAAAATCTAATATCCAGACATACATTCTCAATCCCCCCCAACACACACACACACACCCCGATTTTACTTACCTTAATTAGCAGTCCTTCCCTCCATATGCCTGTTCTATGTCAAAGAAAACAGCAACAAGATACTCCTTCATTATTAGAACTTTCCTAACCTCATTTTCAAACAATAAAAGTTTGGACAAGCACTCAGTGCCATATGTACTTGATGTGGCACA
Source organism: Labeo rohita (assembly GCF_022985175.1). Taxonomy (NCBI): domain Eukaryota; kingdom Metazoa; phylum Chordata; class Actinopteri; order Cypriniformes; family Cyprinidae; genus Labeo; species Labeo rohita. The sequence goes on from NW_026128187.1 coordinate 66,015, forward strand.
ATCAAAGTGTTCTAGAGAGATCACGGTAACACTTTACAATACGGGTGCACAAATATTCATTAATTCATGCTTAATGCAGAGATAATCGTGAGTTAATATATAGCTCATGAAGAACTAAACCATTTAATAATAATTACTATATGATTCATAGATTAAGTAATCAATAAATTGTTATTAGTTAAATGTGTCATAATGTATTAATTCCCTAATAACTTATTTTATGAACTAATCGTGTAAATTCATGTGTTAATTACCACAATGGGTTGAAGCCACGCATTTCATCTTCTGGTTGTCTGCTTTAATTAATCATTAGCTAATGGTTTGTAAAGATATCATTATGTTATGACTTTACTTGTTGAAGCACAGAACTATTAACTAATTAGTAAGTAATATGTCATTGTGGTTATGGATTTAGAATTAGTTAGTCATGTGCCTCAACAAGTAGAGTCATAACATAATGATATCTTTGTAACTCATTAGCTAATAATTAATTAAATCAGACAACTGGAAGTTGAAATGCATGGCTTCAACTCATTGAGGCACATGACTAACTAAATAATTCTATATCCATAACCCCATATTACTTAACAATTAGTTAATAGTTCTGTGCCTCAACAAGTAAAGTCACAACATAATGATACATTTGCAAATTGTTAACTAATGAGTAATTAAAGCAGACAGCTGGAAGTTGAAGTAGCTTTGGCCACTGTGGTAATTAACATATGAATTGACATCATTAATATAATAAGTTATTAGGGAATTAATACATTATGACACATTTACCTAATAGCAATTTATTGATTACTTAATCTATGGTTCATACAGAATGTTCATTAGTTGCTGATGATAGCATTATCAGATACTGGTCTAGCAGCATCTGTCCCAGACACTAACTGCAAGTGAAAAGTTCCCATTTTAGACCAACAGCTCTCACTAGAAACAAGAAGAGGTTTTGTTTTCTTAGAGCAGGGGTTCTCTGTCATGCTTCTAGTGGTCCAACATCTTAAAATTCATAGTTTAATTAAGACATCTGAACACTGTAAATTCTAATTAGTAAACCTTACTTAAAAAAAGCATGCAAACCGATTGCCTTGAAAAAAGCAAGTAAAGTGAAAAAAGAACAGTATTTTGTACTTACAAAGGTTTATTTAGTGTTGTAAACTTACACGCAAGTTCTGGTAACTCAGAGTCACTTAGTTGTATTTACTTGAACAGAAATCTAATTTACTTGCTAAAACCATGCAAACCGATTGCCTTAAATAAATCAAGTAAGCGTTACTCTGGTGCTAGAGTAATGCTTACTTGGTTTATGTAAAGCTATCGGTTTGCATGGTTTTAGCAATACATTAGATTTCTGTACAAGTAAATGCAACTAAGCACTTAAATTACTAACTATTAATTTAAGTAGTAATAGTAGTAATTTAACTAGTCTAGTAACTTAAGTGCTTCAAAAATCCATTACAAATTAATGAAAACAATGTTCCATTCATATGACACATAAATTTAAGGCAGTGACAATTCAAAGTTAAAGGTAATGTATTACACAAACCAACAACAATCTGATTTAGGGTATGCTTAGTGTAAGAAGTAGAGGTAGCAGTAGGAGGATGAGTTTAAGTATGGCACTGGGTAGGCTGCACATGTTGCCAATGGATTATATAATTAAAGTTCAAAAAGTCACTTTAGTTTCAGGGTTTTGTTTTGTCCCAAGTAAAGCACCACACTTTGAATGAATCTCCAAGTGTTTTTCATGGTATTAGGTCAATCCAAATGTAGCAGTAATCCAAATGTACCAAATGACATTCCAGAAGCAAACAGTTGATGTAGATTCTACAGACTGTTCTTTGCAGTGTACCCTGAACAATGATGGCAGAAGACACAGGGTCAAGGCAGAGAAGATTTGGAGAAATACATCATCTTCAATGTTGGTCAGCAATCCAACACATATTAGTGTCCAGACTGGATCAACATCAGACACCTGCATAAAAAAACAAACAAATAAAATATTAAGTAGGGCAATGTTATTTGTCAGTGTTATCTGTCCTGCCTGGTTCACCAAAAATTTAAATTTGTTATCATTTCTCACCCATGACTTTTGATCATTTTAGAATGACATAAGGGAGATTAAATGGCATAGTTTTCTTTTTTGGGTGAACGAGGTATATAATCAACAATAATCTTATAGAAGTATCTCAGTAATATAAGAGCAAATACACATTACATTTTCCCACAATTAAGTGTTTGTTTAAGGTGTTTTTTTTTTTTCTTTTTTTAGAACTTACAAAGCGGGTTAGTAGTAGAAGTATCTGGGGTAATCGCAAAATGAAACAGGAAGGCCGGAGATGGGTGTGCAGTGCTGTCAAATCTGGGTTCTAGAAGAAAAAAAAAAAGAAAAAAAAAAAGTTTAAGACATTCAAGTGTTACAGTACAAATGTTTTTGTCAAAGTGTCAATAAAGAGGTCATTAACTGTTTATTTTAAAAAATTTGAAAACAATTAACGTAGCAACATACATTTTAGGGTTGTAGGGTGTGAAGTGTCCTCTTAAATCTGCAAAAAAAAATGGTTAGAGGTATACTGCATATGCAGGACTTTTTTTTAAATGAAATTGTAAATAGTGTAGCACAGTGATTACTGAGTAAAAAAACTGTTGTACTGCTGTGTATTAGCTTGAAATATCTTACCTCCAATGTACTGAGGCCTGTGCTGATGAGACCGCTGTTCAGAGAAGGCAGTTGCCACAAACACTTGTCCTAAATATGACAAATAAAAGTAAGTTACACTAGTGTTGTGGCTTCTAGATTACAGACACATTCATTCCTTGATAGTTGCATGTTTTAGAAGGGTTACATTAAGAAAGAAAGAAAGAAAGAAAGAAAGAAAGAAAGAAAGAAAGAAAGAAAGAGTCCACATTTCTATACATATCTATTTGAGGCCACAGTCATAAAATCAATTCAAAAGCAGCATTTCCTCTGGATTACTGTAGAAATAACAATTACTGTGAGACAAAGAGCTCATTTAATTTAAACCACAAAGGTTTAATCATGCAATGGCAATAACTGTGACATATTAAAACATATTTGATGATAAAATTGTAAATTGACAAAATTGACTTAAAATCAACATGAGTTTGCTGCATCAACTCTGGGCAAAACAGAAAACTAACTACAAAGTTTTACATTTGTGACAGTAAAAAAGCATCTAGTGTAAACAGAATCACTTGTCTTTTGTCTACTTTACATGCAGCCCATGCACAAAATAGGGCTAAGTCAGTTAAAATTAGCAGCAGACAGAAAGACACATTTACACACAATTATTTTTTTGATAACTTACCTTAGTGTCTTTGTCCAGAGGTAAAAATGCAAGCAGTCTCTGCTTCTTTTCCAAGTTTCAGCAAATTCTTCGCCAATTAGCTGGAGCCAACCGATGTCAGCACAAATTCAAAATATTGCTTGTTGCGCATGCTCTAACTGTCCTAATTATTTCTTCTGTGGTTTTGTTGCACATTAGCAACACATTAGCGCACTGCTGCCTCTCACTGGTGCATTCATGTCATTGGTTTTGTTGTGACTACTTGAATATTTTAAGTAAGCCTTACTCAAAGCAGCAAGTAAACTGTTTTTTTCGCCTTAGTAAGTAGTAACCTAGTAAGTAGAGCAACTAAGTAAAGATAACTAATTATATACAAGTAAGGTACACTATTGGATTTTACAGTGAACCAGTTAATCAAGGTCTTTGGGGTTATATGTGAGTAAGGGGTCAAGGTTAAGCACCTGATATTTAGTGACAGCACAATTCAAATTATTAATATCTCCTGATTTATTGAATGTAATGCCGAGCTTGACAGATCTGAAAAAGAGGAAGTTGTGTTGTTTTGCTGAAGCACGTTTTCAGTGAATCTAAAAGAAAACTACTTGCCACAGTTTCACATGAGTAGCAAAGCAGAAAAAGGATGAGGGAAAGGAAGAGCTAAAAACAGCTCTCATTCTACAATGTTGATACTCAGAAATGGATTTGCATGAATGTCAGGAATATGTCTCCGACTATGTATATAAGAAGGTGCTCAGACATTATTCTCTGACATCTAACTCTGAGATCTTCAAGCTCTACAGAACATCTACAGATTCTTTCTGTCATTGTGAAGAAACATCTTGAAGAATGAGAAGCCTGATGTCTGTGCTGTTCCTGGTGATCTTCTGCTCTGTGCAGATGACAAGTGGTGAGCGCTCTTTTTCATTTTTAATTTTTTCTGAAGACGAAATATATTGTTTTCATATTATTTATAGCAGTTTCATTTGTTGCATTTGGTGATTTAAAATGCTGTGATATAGTCACATTGAAAACGTTTGTGTTATTTGTCAATATTTCAGCTTCTGAAGCAGCTAATACACCACCAGAGTGCTGTGTAGAGTTCTCTAACGTGAAAATTCCTGTGAAACTGGTGGCATCTTACTCCTGGACCAACAGCAACTGTCCCAAACGTGCTATTGTGTGAGTAACATCAACATTATCTCATTTTCAAACTCAAAGTCTTTCAAATCTCAAAGTCAATCTGAATGAGACACTCCATTAAATAAACTTTGATATAAACCTTATTATTGTGTCTTCCCTCTCAGGTTTAAGACAAGTGCAGGGAAAAAGTTCTGTGTAGATCCTGAGACCACCTGGGTGAGCCACCATGTTAATAAAGTGGACAAAAGAACAACAGTGGACAAAAGCCACACTGTTTCTATTTGAACTGTGCATTTCATATTGTATATTCAAACCTTGTACTATTTCCAATGTGTATATAAAATATTTTATTTACAGAATAATTTATGTGATTGGATTCAGTTGTTTTAATAAAATATCAATGATAAAATTATCATGATGTAGTAATGTTTTTATTCTCTATTGCATACAAGTATAATAAATTCTATTAAAATGTGTGTCAGTTATATGCTGGCATTTAATGGTGGAAGTTTTCAGTCTGATAGACTTTCAGTGACAAAAATAAAAGATGAAACTACACTGTAAAAAACAATTTGTTGAGTCAACTTAAAATAATTTGTAACCTGGCTGCCATAAAATTTTAAATTCAGTCAACTCAAAAACAGTTTATTCAGCTTGAAATGTTAAATTATACTAAGTGACAACTTAGATATTAGCAGCTGGGTTACTTACCCATCTGTTAAGTTTAGCAAACACAAATATCTAAGTTGTTACTTAGTACAACTTAACATTTCAAGCTGAATAAACTAATTTGAGTTGACTGAACTTAAAATTTTAAGGCAGCAGGGTAACAAATTATTTTAAGCTGACTCAACAAATTGTGTTTTTTATTTTTTACAGTGTATGCTGGAATACATTAGATATTATACAAAGTTTTCCTAAACTATTATAGATGATAAAACATGATAAAAAAAAGTATTGTCCACTCTAACTGTAAGATTACAATGGTTATATGATTACTATTTGCAATAGACTATTGGCATTATGATTGTATTCTAAAACAAAAATCATTAAAGAAAGAAAATGTACATAAAGATTTTGAGAAACTAATGTTGTCTTTTGAGTTTTTAAAAGGACCCTGTACTAGATCTCCAGGTGAATCTTCAGAAATTTCCAGACTTGAAATATTGTTTTTAGTCTGACTGATAGCTTCTTTAAAGTGATTGTTTAACTACCAGGTAAATCATATTTTTCTTACTGTAAAGACAAAATGTACTGTTTTCAGATTATTTATGGCAGATTCATTTATTGCATTTGGTTAATTAAAATGCTGTGATATGATCGAACTTTTATCTTATTTCTTCATATTTCAGCTACCAGTGCATTTGAATCAGCACACTTAAAGTGCTGTGTAGAGTTCTCTAATGTGAAGATTCCTGTGAAACTGGTGAGTTCTTACTACTTGACCAGCAGCAACTGTGCCAGACGCGCTATTGAGTATAATCAATGTTATCTCATTTTCAAACTGCGGAGTAAATCTAAATGAGACACTCTATTAAACAAACTTTGATCTAAGTCTAATTTTTGTGTCTCTCATCTCAAGTTTAAAACAACTGCAGGGAGAGAGTTTTGTGTAGATTCAGAGACCATCTGGGTGAGCCACCATGATGATAAAGTGGACAAAAGAACAACCAATGCTACAACAACAACTTCTACCGCAGCACAAACTCAGACTCTCACAGTCTAAAAGAATCTACACTGTTTCTATTTAAAATGTGCATTTCCTATTAAACCTTCTGCTGTTTCCAATATGTATATAAAATATTTAGTTACAGTGTGATTAGTATAATACTGAAATAAATAAAAATATAAATATAAATATTTTATTTACAGTGTGATTAGTATAATACTGAATAATACTGAAATACTTGTTAAAGGAATTAAATACAATGCATGTGTGCACACACTACAAGTTTTGAAAACTGTGGCGCATCACACACTACAAGATTTTATTAAGACTAGGCTTGTTTGAGATGCGCCTCACCTCGCCTTAAATGTAGGCGAGAGTAGGTGGCTACAGTGAGGGGAGGAGTGAAATAAGTGCAGTCAAGAAAGACAGTTCTGACCTCTCGAAGTAGAACAGATACCTACCAGATCAAAGGCGGATATTGCGTTATCACACTCACGTGCTGTGTTGCTGATAAACATGATATAATTTCACCTCTGTTGGTTTTATATGAAAATAAATATGACGAACAAGACACTCAAAGAGCTTGCTATTTAATTCCATATGAAAGGCGTATTTATCATCCATTTTTACTTTAATAAAAACGTGTATTTTAGATTTTTATAGGAGTATGAAAACAATCACATCTCACGCAGAGATCGCAGTGGCATAGTGTTTGGGAGTATTCATGCATAATCTAAACACATAACCACATGGTATTAGATAAAAAAAAAAAAAAAAACATTTTAGAAAAGAAGGGCATCATCACGGTTGTCTGAACCAATGAGTTTTGAGCTGTGTCGTCATCCAGGCGTTTCCCATCATGCGTTTGGTCAGCGCAGTCAGTGGAGAGCTACTGCGCCCGACTGCTCAATCCGACACGGCCGGATTTTTGGCACAGGTCAGCATGACATCAGAGCAAGGCGGACCTAACTTGGACACATTTCTAACCGGCATGCATCTTGCGGTGATCACCGGTGATCGATTCTGCGCAGAATTTGCTCATCTCAAACCAGCCTAATATCATGACAGAGTGAGCGCCTCACGTGATTTTACAACAGATCGTCATTTCAGCAACTAATGTTTACAAATGTTTATTCTTGTTCTTCTTCTTCTTATTATTATTATTCATTTTGTTTATATGAATGTCTTGTTATAATTGTATATGTTTTGTTGTAATTTATAATTTTTAAAAAAAACAAAAAAATAAAAAAATGTTTACAAATGTTAGTTAACTGTTATATGCTTTAACTGTTTTATATCTATAGATTTTACTTTAGGCAGGTCGTGATTTGAGAAGGCAAAACTGATTAAACATAGTCTATGATCAACTCACTGTCTGCCGCTGACCGCTTGGTCGTTAATTAAAAAAAACAAAAACTTATATTTAACGAACAAAAAATGCCCCAAACGTTTTTCTAAATTAACTTAATAAAAAAACAAAACGAAATATAATCACTTTGCCATTACATACAAAACTAAACTATTTTAATTGCTAAAACAGTAATAAGCTGTTTTGGGAGAAGGGGGAAAAGATGGGCTCGGGTCGAACTCGGGCCGCATGGAGCATTGCTTTCCTTGTTCCATGTGGTTGTTTTCAACATATTATACAGACAGTGTTACTACAAAAAAATAAGAAGCAGTTTCCTCCACCTCCACCGTCCAATGGACCGTACAGCAGCTGTTTTGCGGTCGCACATTGGCTGTTGTTAAAGTACTGACGTAATCATAGCTGTGATCATCGGGACCGATCAAGGTGCTCGACAAGATTTTTGCTCTGATTCTCGGGAGGGGAAAATCGGGCTAAAAATCCTGTAGTGTGAGCCCGGCTTAAGGGGTCAAAGTTAAGCACCTGATATTTGGTGACAGCACAGTTCAGATCTGATCATTGATATCTTGTGATTTATTGAATGGAAAGCTGAGCTTGACAGGCCCAAAAAAGAGGAAAAACTGTTTTGCTGCAGCACGTTTTCAGTGAATCTGAAGGAAAAGTACTTGCCACATTTTCACATGAGTGACAAAGCAGAAAAGGGATGAGGAATACAATGTTAATACTCAGAAATGGATTTGCATTAATGTTTTTATGAGGAAGATGTCTCCGACTATGTATATAAGAAGGTGCACAGACATTATTCTGAACACATTGTAATGCCACGCCAGCAGAGGAAGCCCTTACCTATGGACTGACTGTTACCGCTCCCTCTGCTGCTTCTATGGTTACTTCCTGTTTGGCAGCCACATAAGGAGGGCCATGCCAAACAGGACATTGCGAAATATTGTTTTGCCTGTGTGGACTCTACTAAGCATTTCCCCTGTTTCATTGCCTTGTTTTTCCATGGTCATTGTTTTGTTTCATAGTCATAGTTTTGCCTTGTTTTCATTGCCACAGTTTTTGTGTGGTTTCATTGCCTTGTTCATTTGTTACTTTGGACTGCTCACTGGTATTTTGACGTTCTGCCTGTTTATAGGATTACGTTCTTGTCTTGCCCTGGATGTTACTGTTTGCTGGCGTCTGACCCTGCCTGTCTTGATTACGATCTGTATAATAAAGCTCGCACTTACATCTATTCACACTTCTGACGAGTCCCCTTACGCACATCTACTCTGAGATCTTCAAGCTCTACAGAACATCTGCAGATTCTTTCTGTCATTGTGAAGAAATATCTTGAAGAATGAGAAGCCTGATGTCTGTGCTGTTCCTGGTGATCTTCTGCTCTGTGCAGATGACTAGTGGTGAGCGCTCTGTTTCATTTTTAACAAAACCTATTGTTTTCATATTATTCATATCATTTCATATTATTTATGGAAGTTGCATTTGGTGATTTAAAATGCTGTGATATAGTCACATTGAAAACTTTTTGTGTTATTTATCAATATTTCAGCTACTGAAGTAGCTTCTGAAGCAGCTAATACACCATCAGAGTGCTGTGTAGAGTTCTCTAACGTGAAGATTCCTGTGAAACTGGTGGCATCTTACTCCTGGACCAGCAGCAACTGTCCCAAACGTGCTATTGTGTGAGTATCATCAACATTATCTCATTTTCAAACTCAAAGTTACTCAATGCAAAGTCAATCTGAATGAGACACTCCATTAGATAAACTTTGATATAAACCTTATTATTGTGTCTTCCTTCTCAGGTTTAAGACAAGTAAAGGGAAAAAGTTCTGTGTAGATCCTGAGACCACCTGGGTGAGCCACCATGTTAATAAAGTGGACAAAAGAACAACAGTGGAAAAAAGCCACACTGTTTCTGTTTGAACTGTGCTTTTCATATTGTATATTCAAACCTTGTACTATTTCCAATGTGTATATGAAATATTTTATTTACTGAATAATTTGTGTGATTTGATTCAGTTGTTTTAATAAAATATCAGTGATAAAATTATAAAGATGTAGTAATGATTTTATTCTCTACTGTGTACAAGTATAATAAATTCTATTCAAATTTGTGTCAGTTATGGCATCTAATGGTGGAAGTTTTCAGTCTGATAGACTTTCAATGACAAAGATAAAAGATGAAACTATGCTGGAATACATTAGATATTATGCAAAGTTTTCCCAAACTATTATAGATGATAAAACATGCTAAAAGTTTTTGTCCACTCTAACTGTAAGATTACAATGATTATAAGATTACTATTTGCAATAGACTGTTGGCATTATGATTGTATTCCAAAACAAAAATCAATAAAGAAAGAAAATGTACATAAAAATTTTGAGAAACTAATGTTGTCTTTTAAGTTTTTAAAATGACCCTATACTAGATCTCCAGGTGAATCTTCAGAAATTTCCAGACTCCTTTTTTTTTTCTCTTTAATTATGAAATATTGTTTTAGTCTGACTGATAGCTTTTTTAAAGTGATTGTTTAACTACCAGGTAAATCACATATTTTTCTTACTGTAAAGACAAAATGTATTGTTTTCAGATTATTTATGGCTGTGAAAATGCTGTGATATGATCAAACTTTTGTCTTATTTCTTCATATTTCAGCTACCAGTGCACTTGAATCAGCACACTTAAAGTGCTGTGTAGAGTTCTCTAATGTGAAGATTCCTGTGAAACTGGTGAGTTCTTACTACTTGACCAGCAGCAACTGTGCCAGACACGCTATTGAGTATAATCAATGTTATCTCATTTTCAAACTGCGGAGTAAATCTAAATGAGACACTCTATTAAACAAACTTTGATCTAAGTCTAATTTTTGTGTCTCTCATCTCAAGTTTAAGACAACTGCAGGGAGAGAGTTTTGTGTAGATTCAGAGACCATCTGGGTGAGCCACCATGTTGATAAAGTGAACAAAAGAACAACCAGTGCTACAACAACAACTGTTGCTGCATCAACAACTTCTACCACAGCACAACCTCAGAGTCTCACAGTCTAAAAGAATCTACACTGTTTCTATTTAAAATGTGCATTTCCTATTAAACCTTCTACTGTTTCCAATATGTATATAAACTATTTAGTTACAGTGTGATTAGTATAATACTGAAATAAATAAAAATAAAAATATAAATATTTTATTTACAGTGTGATTAGTATAATACTGAATAATAATGAAATACTTGTTAAAGGAATTAAATACAATGCATGTGTGCACACACTACAAGTTTTGAAAACTGTGGCGCATCACACACTACAAGATTTTATTAAGACTAGGCTTGTTTGAGATGCGCCTCATCTCGCCTTAAATGTAGGCGAGAGTAGGTGGCTACAGTGAGGGGAGGAGTGAAATAAGTGCAGTCAAGAAGGACAGTTCTGACCTCTGGAAGTAGAACAGATACCTACCAGATCAAAGGCGGATATTGCGTTATCACACTCACGTGCTGTGTTGCTGATAAACATGATATAATTTCACCTCTGTTGGTTTTATATGAAAATAAATATGACGAACAAGACACTCAAAGTGCTTGCTATTTAATTCCATATGAAAGGCGTATTTATCATCCATTTTTACTGTAATACAAACGTGTATTTTAGATTTTTATAGGAGTATGAAAACAATCACATCTCACACAGAGATCGCAGTGGCATAGTGTTTGGGAGTATTCATGCATAATCTAAACACATAACCACATGGTATTAGAAAAAAAAAAAAACATTTTAGAAAAGAAGGGCAACATCATGGTTGTCTGAACCAATGAGTTTTGAGCTGTGTCGTCATCCAGGCGTTTCCCATCATGCGTTTGGTCAGCGCAGTCGGTGGAGAGCTACTGCGCCCGACTGCTCAATCCGACACAGCTGCCTCGTCGTCGCGAGACTTTTTTGGCACAGGTCAGCATGACATCAGAGCAAGGCGGACCTAACTTGGACACATTTCTAACCGGCATGCATCTTGCGGGGATCACCGGTGATCGATTCTGCGCAGAATTTGCTCATCTCAAACCAGCCTAATATCATGACAGAGTGAGCGCCTCACGTGATTTTACAACAGATCGTCATTTCAGCAACTAATGTTTACAAATGTTTATTATTATTATTATTATTATTATTATTATTGTTATTATTCATTTTGTTTATATGAATGTCTTGTTATAATTGTATATGTTTTGTTGTAATTTATAATTTAAAAAAAAAACAATAAAATAAAAAATAAAATAAAAAAATTTACAAATGTTAGTTAACTGTTATATGCTTTAACTGTTTTATATCTGTAGATTTTACTTTAGGCAGGTCGTGATTTGAGAAGGCAAAACTGATTAAACATAGTCTATGATCAACTCACTGTCTGAAAAAAACAAAAACTTATATTTAACGAACAAAAAATGCTCCAAACGTTTTTCTAAATTAACTTAATAAAAAAACGAAATATAATCACTTTGCCATTACATACAAAACTAAACTATTTTAATTGCTAAAACAGTAGCATAAGCTGTTTTGGGAGAAGGGGGAAAGATGGGCTCGGGTCGAACTCGAACTCGCATTATGCTTTCCTTGCTCCATGCGGTTGTTTTCAACATATTATACAGACAGTGTTACTACAAAAAAATAAGAAGCAGTTTCCTCCACCTCCACTGTCCAATGGACCGTACAGCAGCTGTTTTGCGGTCGCGAAACAAATTGGCTGTTGTTAAAGTACTGACGTAATCATAGCCGTGATCATCGGGACCGATCAAGGTGCTCGACAAAATTTTTGCTCCGATTCTCGGGAGGGGAAAATCGGGCTAAAAATAGTGTGAGCCCGGCTTAAGGGGTCGAAGTTAATTACTTTACATTATTCTGAACACAATGCCACAATGCTTCTGTGGTTACTTCCTGTTTGGCAGCCATATAAGGAGGGCCATGCCAAACAGGAGGTTGCAAAGGGTGGGAAACTTTGAAATGGCGGAAGGGAGAGCGGCGTGGGGAGATACCTCGGATGGCGATAATGATCAAGATATGGAGTGTCAGGAAGTAAGATACAATAAAAAAAAAAAAAGAGCAGCTTGGGTGATGGATCTGATTGTGAGCAAACAATCAATATAAGTTAAAGACATATGAGAAATTAAGTTTAAAAGATGGTAGAAAGAGAAATCAAAGTGATAATTACTTTTGCTAAGCAGTCAGAACAGCAAGTACATCCTGTTAAATTATCAAAAATAATCGAGAAGGAGATAGGAGTAGTGAAAGTTGTATCTTGTCTGAGCAATGGAAGAATAATGATTAAATGTAAGGATTAAAAGCAGAAGGAAAAAATTATGAAAATGAAAACACTAGCAGGAGTACGGATAGCATGCACAGAAATAGGCAATAAAGTTTGAGGTGTTATTTCAGGAGTGCCTCTTAATGTAAGTATGGATGATATTAAAGGTAGTCTGAGTGGAGGTAGAGTCATTTCTGCCACAAGACTGCAGATGTGGAAAGACAACAAAAAATGTGAAAGCATGAGGGTGATGATACAGTTTGAAGGAAATAATCTGCCTGTGAGGCTAGGATTCGTAAGCTTCTCAGTCCGAGAGTATGTGCCTCCGCCGTTAAGATGTTTCAAATGCCAACGCATGGGTCATACTGCTAGTATCTGTAAAGGGAACTTTTATCTGTGCTGTGGTTAATGGTACCTCACAAGTGAAAAGGAAATTGGACAAGTTAAGGATTATTGTAGGGTGTGCTAATAAATTTCTGAAATTAACAGGAGTTACAGCGGAGGAGATCCATGAGATTTTGAAAGCTAAGGAGGGAAATGCTGCTTTGGATATGACCCAGAGTTATAATACTTAGGTATATCATGTCTTTCTTACTACTACATTGGAATGCCAGGAGTTTGATAGCAAATGGGCAAGGTTTTAAAAAAACATTTCACAGAAATGGGAAAGATGCCAGACATCATGTGTATTCAGGAGACATGGTTAAATAGCTCCTTGGATTTTAAGATCAATGGATATGTAGTAGAAAGGAAAGACAGAGAAGTTGGAAGAGGTGGAGGGTGTGCAGCATTTATTAAAGAGGACATAGCATATAAAAGAATAAACAGAAATAATAATTTAGAATGTGTAAGTATATAAATATTGGGAATACATGAAGGAATCAGAGTTACAAATTTTTATAATCCATGTAAAGAAATAAGTCATACTATATTAGAAGAAGTGATGGGTAATATACAGGGCAAAACTGTTTTATGTGGGGATTTTAATGCACATAATGGTCTGTGGGGTAGTAAAAATACAGATAACAATGGGATAATTATAGAAGAATTTATGGAAGAACACTCACCTGTGTGCTTGAATGATGGGAAACCAACAAGAATGGATATAGTAAAAGGTGGCATGTCATGTTTGGATCTCACAATAATATCAGCTGCTTTAGGCGGTAAGTGTACCTGGGGGGTACTTGAAGATAATTTGGGCAGCGATCACTGGCCTGTAGTATGTGAGATTCAGAGTACTGTTCAAAAGCAAAACATTAGTCAATGTGCAAGATGGGGATTTAGGCAGGAAAAATTGGAGTAATTTTCTATGTTGTGTGAAGAAAAATTTAAAAATATTAAGCTGGATGGAAATATTGAAGAGAAATACAATAAGATAGTAGGAGGAATTATTTCTGCAGCAAACCAAACTATACCATTAATAAGAGGTAATGGAAAGAAAAAGAAAAGTGTACCATGGTGGTCTGAGGAGTGCTCAGTGGCAGTTAGAGAGAGGAATAAGGCATTCCGGATTTTAAAGAGATTAATAACTCAAGACACCAATATAGAATATCAGAAAAAAAGGGCTGCTGCAAGAAGGGTAATTAAAGATGCAAAGAGAAAGGCTTGGCAGCAATTCTGTAATACAATTATGAGAGAAACTGGAATACATGTGGTATGGAGAATGATTAGAAAAATGAATGGTATTAATAATTATAAGCAGATTCCTGTAATTGAAGAAGAAGGTAAAGTAGCCATAACAAATAAAGAAAAGACAGAAGTCTTTTATTCATCACAATATGTTGATCTGATTCATTCCTCACAGAATCTACTTCTTTCTGAGTATAGGGTTCCATCCGGGTTCCTTGTAAACTAGTTCTCTTTGTTTCAGCTGTATCTTTTACCTTCCGAGCTTCTGCATATGTTAAATGTTGTACTTTTTTTTTTTATTTTTTGTACTTCATGGCTTCTTGTTGTACCAGGCATCCCGCATATGCTGCACTATGTCCTCCGCCGCAATTACAACACTTAATCTCTGCACCCTCCTCACACTTGCCATATTCGTGCTCTCCCCCACATTTTGCACAATGCATTTTCCCTTTACAGATACTAGCAGTATGACCCATGCGTTGGCATTTGAAACATCTTAATGGCGGAGGCACATACTCTCGGACTGAGAAGCTTACGAATCCTAGCTTCACAGGCAGATTATTTCCTTCAAACTGTATCATCACGCTCATGCTTTCACATTTTTTGTTGTCTTTCCACATCTGCAGTCTTGTGGCAGAAATGACTCTACCTCCACTCAGACTACCTTTAATATCATCCATACTTACATTAAGAGGCACTCCTGAAATAACACCTCAAACTTTATTGCCTATTTCTGTGCATGCTATCCGTACTCCTGCTAGTGTTTTCATTTTCATAATTTTTTCCTTCTGCTTTTGATCCTTGCATTTAATCATTATTCTTCCATTGCTCAGACAAGATACAACTTTCACTACTCCTATCTCCTTCTCGATTATTTTTGATAATTTAACAGGATGTACTTGCTGTTCTGACTGCTTAGCAAAAGTAATTATCACTTTGATTTCTCTTTCTACCATCTTTTAAACTTAATTTCTCATATGTCTTGTTATATTGATTGTTTGCTCACAATCAGATCCATCACCCAAGCTGCTCTTTTTTTTTTCCTTTTATTGTATCTTACTTCCTGACACTCCATATCTTGATCATTATCGCCATCCGAGGTATCTCCCCACGCCGCTCTCCCTTCCGCCATTTCAAAGTTTCCCACCCTTCACAACCTCCTGTTTGGCATGGCCCTCCTTATATGGCTGCCAAACAGGAAGTAACCACAGAAGCAGCAGAGGGAGCCGTAACAGTCAGTCCATAGGTAAGGGCTCCCTCTGCTGGCGTGGCATTGTGTTCAGAATAATGTAAAGTAATTAACTTCGACCCCTTAAGCCGGGCTCACACTATTTTTAGCCCGATTTTCCCCTCCCGAGAATCGGAGCAAAAATCTTGTCGAGCACCTTGATCGGTCCCGCTGATCACGGCTATGATTACGTCAGTACTTTAACAACAGCCAATTTGTTTCGCGACCGCAAAACAGCTGCTGTACGGTCCATTGGACAGTGGAGGTGGAGGAAACTGCTTCTTATTTTTTTGTAGTAACACTGTCTGTATAGTATGTTGAAAACAACCGCATGGAGCAAGGAAAGCATAATGCGAGTTCGAGTTCGACCCGAGCCCATCTTTCCCCCTTCTCCCAAAACAGCTTATGCTACTGTTTTAGCAATTAAAATAGTTTAGTTTTGTATGTAATGGCAAAGTGATTATATTTCGTTTCGTTTTTTTTATTAAGTTAATTTAGAAAAACGTTTGGGGCATTTTTTGTTCGTTAAATATAAGTTTTTGTTTTTTTTAATTAACGACCAAGCGGTCAGCGGCAGACAGTGAGTTGATCATAGACTATGTTTAATCAGTTTTGCCTTCTCAAATCACAACCTGCCTAAAGTAAAATCTATAGATATAAAACAGTTAAAGCATATAACAGTTAACTAACATTTGTAAACATTTTTTTTTATTGTTTTTTTAAAAATTATAAATTACAACAAAACATATACAATTATAACAAGACATTCATATAAACAAAATGAATAATAAGAAGAAGAAGAAGAAGAAGAAGAATAAACATTTGTAAACATTAGTTGCTGAAATGACGATCTGTTGTAAAATCACGTGAGGCGCTCACTCTGTCATGATATTAGGCTGGTTTGAGATGAGCAAATTCTGCGCAGAATCGATCACCGGTGATCACCGCAAGATGCATGCCGGTTAGAAATGTGTCCAAGTTAGGTCCGCCTTGCTCTGATGTCATGCTGACCTGTGCCAAAAATCCGGCCGTGTCGGATTGAGCAGTCGGGCGCAGTAGCTCTCCACTGACTGCGCTGACCAAACGCATGATGGGAAACGCCTGGATGACGACACAGCTCAAAACTCATTGGTTCAGACAACCGTGATGTTGCCCTTCTTTTCTAAAATTTTTTTTTTTTTTATCTAATACCATGTGGTTATGTGTTTAGATTATGCATGAATATTCCCAAACACTATGCCACTGCGATCTCTGCGTGAGGTGTGATCGTTTTCATACTCCTATAAAAATCTAAAATACACGTTTTTATTAAAGTAAAAAGGATGATAAATACGCCTTTCATATGGAATTAAATAGCAAGCACTTTGAGTGTCTTGTTCGTCATATTTATTTTCATATAAAACCAACAGAGGTGAAATTATATCATGTTTATCAGCAACACAGCACGTGAGTGTGATAACGCAATATCCGCCTTTGATCTGGTAGGTATCTGTTCTACTTCGAGAGGTCAGAACTGTCTTTCTTGACTGCACTTATTTCACTCCTCCCCTCACTGTAGCCACCTACTCTCGCCTACATTTAAGGCGAGGTGAGGCGCATCTCAAACAAGCCTAGTCTTAATAAAATCTTGTAGTGTGTGATGCGCCACAGTTTTCAAAACTTGTAGTGTGTGCACACATGCATTGTATTTAATTCCTTTAACAAGTATTTCAGTATTATTCAGTATTATACTAATCACACTGTAAATAAAATATTTATATTTATATTTTTATTTATTTCAGTATTATACTAATCACACTGTAACTAAATATTTTATATACATATTGGAAACAGCAGAAGGTTTAATAGGAAATGCACATTTTAAATAGAAACAGTGTAGATTCTTTTAGACTGTGAGAGTCTGAGTTTGTGCTGCGGTAGAAGTTGTTGTTGTAGCATTGGTTGTTCTTTTGTCCACTTTATCATCATGGTGGCTCACCCAGATGGTCTCTGAATCTACACAAAACTCTCTCCCTGCAGTTGTCTTAAACTTGAGATGAGAGACACAAAAATTAGACTTAGATCAAAGTTTGTTTAATAGAGTGTCTCATTTAGATTTACTCCGCAGTTTGAAAATGAGATAACATTGATTATACTCAATAGCGTGTCTGGCACAGTTGCTGCTGGTCAAGTAGTAAGAACTCACCAGTTTCACAGGAATCTTCACATTAGAGAACTCTACACAGCACTTTAAGTGTGCTGATTCAAATGCACTGGTAGCTGAAATATGAAGAAATAAGATAAAAGTTCGATCATATCACAGCATTTTAATTAACCAAATGCAATAAATGAATCTGCCATAAATAATCTGAAAACAGTACATTTTGTCTTTACAGTAAGAAAAATATGATTTACCTGGTAGTTAAACAATCACTTTAAAGAAGCTATCAGTCAGACTAAAAACAATATTTCAAGTCTGGAAATTTCTGAAGATTCACCTGGAGATCTAGTACAGGGTCCTTTTAAAAACTCAAAAGACAACATTAGTTTCTCAAAATCTTTATGTACATTTTCTTTCTTTAATGATTTTTGTTTTAGAATACAATTATAATGCCAACAGTCTATTGCAAATAGTAATCATATAACCATTGTAATCTTACAGTTAGAGTGGACAATACTTTAATTTTAGCATGTTTTATCATCTATAATAGTTTGGGAAAACTTTGTATAATATCTAATGTATTCCAGCATACACTGTAAAAAATAAAAAACACAATTTGTTGAGTCAGCTTAAAATAATTTGTTACCCTGCTGCCTTAAAATTTTAAGTTCAGTCAACTCAAATTAGTTTATTCAGCTTGAAATGTTAAGTTGTACTAAGTAACAACTTAGATATTTGTGTTTGCTAAACTTAACAGATGGGTAAGTAACCCAGCTGCTAATATCTAAGTTGTCACTTAGTATAATTTAACATTTCAAGTTGAATAAACTGTTTTTGAGTTGACTGAATTTAAAATTTTATGGCAGCCAGGTTACAAATTATTTTAAGTTGACTCAACAAATTGTTTTTTACAGTGTAGTTTCATCTTTTATCTTTGTCACTGAAAGTCTATCAGACTGAAAACTTCCACCATTAAATGCCAGCATATAACTGACACACATTTTAATAGAATTTATTATACTTGTATGCAATAGAGAATAAAAACATTACTACATCATGATAATTTTATCATTGATATTTTATTAAAACAACTGAATCCAATCACATAAATTATTCTGTAAATAAAATATTTTATATACACATTGGAAATAGTACAAGGTTTGAATATACAATATGAAATGCACAGTTCAAATAGAAACAGTGTGGCTTTTGTCCACTGTTGTTCTTTTGTCCACTTTATTAACATGGTGGCTCACCCAGGTGGTCTTAGGATCTACACAGAACTTTTTCCCTGCACTTGTCTTAAACCTGAGAGGGAAGACACAATAATAAGGTTTATATCAAAGTTTATTTAATGGAGTGTCTCATTCAGATTGACTTTGCATTAAGCAACTTTGAGTTTGAAAATGAGATAATGTTGATGTTACTCACACAATAGCACGTTTGGGACAGTTGCTGCTGGTCCAGGAGTAAGATGCCACCAGTTTCACAGGAATTTTCACGTTAGAGAACTCTACACAGCACTCTGGTGGTGTATTAGCTGCTTCAGAAGCTGAAATATTGACAAATAACACAAACGTTTTCAATGTGACTATATCACAGCATTTTAAATCACCAAATGCAACAAATGAAACTGCTATAAATAATATGAAAACAATATATTTTGTCTTCAGAAAAAATTAAAAATGAAAAAGAGCGCTCACCACTTGTCATCTGCACAGAGCAGAAGATCACCAGGAACAGCACAGACATCAGGCTTCTCATTCTTCAAGATGTTTCTTCACAATGACAGAAAGAATCTGTAGATGTTCTGTAGAGCTTGAAGATCTCAGAGTTAGATGTCAGAGAATAATGTCTGAGCACCTTCTTATATACATAGTCGGAGACATATTCCTGACATTCATGCAAATCCATTTCTGAGTATCAACATTGTAGAATGAGAGCTGTTTTTAGCTCTTCCTTTCCCTCATCCTTTTTCTGCTTTGCTACTCATGTGAAACTGTGGCAAGTAGTTTTCTTTTAGATTCACTGAAAACATGCTTCAGCAAAACAACACACAACTTCCTCTTTTTCAGGCCTGTCAAGCTCAGCATTACATTCAATAAATCAAGAGATGTTAATAATCTGAATTGTGCTGTCACTAAATATCAGGTGCTTAACCTTGACCCTTTACTCACATATAAGCCCCAAAACCTTGATTAACTGGTTCAGATGTCTTAATTAAACTACAAATTTAAGATGCTGGACCACTAGAAGCATGACAGAGAACCCCTGCTCTAAGAAAACAAAACCTCTTCTTGTTTCTAGTGAGAGCTGTTGGTCTAAAATGGGAACTTTTCATTTGCAGTTAGTGTCTGGGACAGATGCTGCTAGACCAGTATCTGATAATGCTATCATCAGCAACTAATGAACATTCTGTATGAACCATAGATTAAATAATCAATAAATTGCTATTAGGTAAATGTGTCATAATGTATTAATTCCCTAATAACTTATTATATTAACTAATGATGTAAATTCATATGTTAATTACCACAGTGGCCAAAGCTACTTCAACTTCCAGCTGTCTGCTTTAATTACTCATTAGTTAACAATTTGCAAATGTATCATTATGTTGTGACTTTACTTGTTGAGGCACAGAACTATTAACTAATTGTTAAGTAATATGCGGTTATGGATATAGAATTATTTAGTTAGTCATGTGCCTCAATGAGTTGAAGCCATGCATTTCAACTTCCAGTTGTCTACTTTAATCAATCATTAGCTAATGAGTTACAAAGATATCATTATGTTATGACTTTACTTGTTGAGGCACATGACTAACTAATTCTAAATCCATAACCACAATGACATATTACTTAACAATTAGTTAATAGTTCTGTTACACTAATTATTAATCTTTGTTAATGTTAGTTAATAAGAATACAGTTGTTCATTGTTAATTCATGTTAGTTCACAGTGCATTAACTAATGTTAACAAACACAACTTGTGATTTTTATAATGCATTAGTAAATGCTGAAATTCACATTAACTAAGATTAGTAAATGGTGTAGAAGTACTGTTCATACTTAGTTCATGTTAACTAATGTAGTTAACTAATGAACCTTATTGTAAAGTGTTACCGTAAAGTGTTACCGTGAACTCTCTAGAACACTGATTGTGCCACATCAAGTACTAAAGCTGAACTATCCCAAATCAGCAAAATATAATTAATCTGATTGTTCATGAACAAAAATGATGACAGGTTTTGAGAAAAGGTTTTGAACAAATGACTGTCATTACTCACCGTCATATCGTTCTAAACCCGTAAGACCTTTGTTCATCTTTGGAACACAAATTAAGATATTTTCATGAAATCTGAAAGTTTTTTGACCAAATTTGCACAGACAGCAATGCAACTACCATGTTCAAGGCCCAGAAAGGTAGTAAGGACATCATTAAAATAATACGTGACATCAGTGGTTCAACCGTAATGTTATGAAGCTACGAGGATATTTTCGTGCGTAAAGAAAAGAAAAATAACTACTTTATTTAACAATTTCTTCTCTTCTGGTTAAGTCTCTGCCACCATTCATGAGAGTACCACACCACACAAAAACATTTGTTGTATTTAATGACAGAATCTTTATTTTGGGGTGATCTATTCCTTTAACAAGTATTTTAGTATTATTCAGTTCAACATTTCAGCTATATTTCACATTACAGTTTTTCTCAGTCGCTTTGGTACATTTCTTGAATCATCCTTAACATTTGCAAACCAGAAGGTGCATTTCTCAAAGCGATTATAGTAAAGGCAAGTCTCTTGAGTATCTAAAGATTCATCCAGAGATCGACAAAGTCCTTTTAGAAACTCACAAGACAACATGAGTTTCTCAGAAACTTTCTGCACATTTTCTTTTTTACTCATTTTTGTTTAAGAATGATGTCTGAGTGCCTTCTTATATACATAGTCAGAGACGTCTTCCTCATGCAAATCCATTTCTGAGTATTAACATTGTATTCCTCATCCCTTTTCTGCTTTGTCGCTCATGTGAAAATGTAGTGTGAAAAGTACTCTTCCTTCAGATTCACTGAAAACGTGCTGCAGCAAAACAACACATCTTCCTCTTTTTCGAGCTTGCAAGCTCAGCTTTTTATTCAATAAATCATAAGACGTCAGTGATCAAATCTGAACTGTGCTGTCACCAAATATCAGGTGCTTAACTCTGACCCCTTAATCACATATAAACCCAAAGACCTTGATTAACTGGTTCAGGTGAGTTTAATTAAAGCACAAATTTAGGATGTTTGACCACCAGAAACAGGCAAGAGGACCCCTGCTCTAAGAAAACAAAACCACTTCTTGTTTCTAGTGAGAGTTGTTGGTCTAAAATGGGAACTTTTCACTTGCAGTTAGTGTCTGGGACAGATGCTGCTAGACCAGTAGTACAACGTCATCCATTTCAAAGAAACACTCTAGAACACTTTGATTGTGCCACATTAAGTACTACAGCTGAAATATCCCAATTTAATTCCCAAAATGATGACAAAAGGTTTTGAGCAAATGAAAATTCTGTCAATAATTACAGCCCGAATTCCAAAAATGTTGGGACGTTTTTTTAATTCGAATAAAATGAAAACTAGACTTTCAAATCACACGAGCCAACATTTTATTCACAGTAGAACATAGATAACATAACAAACGTTTAAACTGATAAATTTTACAATTGTATGCACAAAATGAGCAAATATCAAATTTAAGGTCTCAAAAAAGTTGGCACGGGGGCAACAAACGGCTGTAAAAGCAAGAATTTTGGAAAGATTCAGCTGGGAGAACATCTAGCAACTAATGAAGTTCATTGACATCAGGTCTGTAACATGATTAGCTATAAAAGGTATGTCTTAGAGAAGCAGAGTCTCTCCAATCTGTAAAAGAGTGCTTAAAAGATTGTGGAATACTTTAAAAACAACGTTCCTCGACGTCAAATTGCAAAGGCTTTGCAAATCTCATCATCTACAGTGCATAACATCATCAAAAGATTCAGAGAAACTGGGGAAATCTCTTTGCGTAAGGGACAAGGCCGAAGACCTTTGAATACTTCCAGGAATACTTCCAGAAACCACTGTTGGTAAACACAATCTGCCGTGCCATCTGAAGATGCCAACTAAAGCTCTATCATGCAAAAAGGACTAGCTCTATGTGAACATGTTCCAGAAGCTCAGTCGTGTCCTGTGGTTCAAGGCTCATTTATAATAGACTATTTCAAACTGGAAAACTGTTCTATGGTCAGGCGAGTCCAAATTTGACTTTGGAAATCATGGACGTCATGTCCTCCAGGCTGAAGAGGGAGACCTTCCAGCGGGATGTCTTCAGTGTTCAGTTCAAAAGCCAGTATCTCTGATGGTATGGGGGTGCATAAGTGCATATGGTATGGTCAGCTTACATGTTTTGGAAGACAGTATGAATGCTGAAAGGTGTATAAAGGTTTTAGAGCAACATATGCTCCGAACTGCGCCGGTTTGGAGCGATTTGGGCAACATGGGGTGGAAAGTGACGTCACACGGTCAAAAAAATAATGTTTAATATCTTAAACACCAAACCAGCACAAACGTTCGTTTTTGCGGCACAAATCAGCACAAACGTAGCACAAACGAATGGCATAGTTTTGGTCATTATTTCTTTTTATGGGGTGCCAAGATTATTCTGTAAATAAAATATTTCCTATACATATTGGAAACAGCACAAGGTTTAAATATACAATATGAAATGCACATAAAATAGAAACAGTGTAGCTTCTTTTAGCTTTCTGACCCTGCATACGCAGCAACACAACTACCACGTTCAAAGCCCAGAAAGGTAGTAAGGACATTGTTAAAATAGTCCATGTGACATCAGTGGTTCAACTGTAATGTTATGAAGCTTTAAAGATACTTTTTGCATGCAAAGAAAACAAAAATAATGACTTTATTCAACAATTTCCTTTCTTCTGGTTACATCTCTGCCACCATTCACGAGAGTACCACGACGCACACACATGCGTTGTATTTAATGACAGAATTTTTATTTTGGGGTGATCTTTTCCTTAACAAGTATTTCAGTATTATTCAATTCAACTTTTCAACTATATTTCACATATTACAGTTTTTCTTGAATTTTTTGAATCATCCTTAACATTTGCAAACAAGTAAGTGCATTTTTCAAAATAATTAGAAGTAAATAAGAGTCTCTGGAATATCTAAAGATCCATCGAAAAAGTCATTTTAGAAATTCACAAGACAACATGAGTTTCTCAGAAACTTTCTACACATTTTCTTTTTTCCTTATTTTTGTTTTAGAATACAATTAAAATGCAAACAGTCCACTGCAAATTGTAATCTTGTGCTCTTATAGTTACAGTGGACAAGGAATTTTAGCATGATTTTATCATCTATAATGTTTTGAGAAAACTTTGCATAACATCTAATGTATTTCAGCATACTTTCATCAATTATCTTTGTCATTTAAAGTCTGTCAGACTGAAAACTTCCACCTTTAGATGGCAGAATATGACTGAAGGACAGTCAAGTACAGTATATAAAAGCTGTCGATATTTCATTTTGCTAACTCTATTAACACCAAGTATATAGTATTTTAGTGTTTATATGAGAAGGGAAATGTGTTGCTTAAACAGATTTGTTGTCATATTTAGAAAATTCATAATAGACTGATTGAGATATTTAAAACAAACGCCAAGTTTCTTCATGATCATACATACATTTGAGTAAAACTGAATCTACTTGTATGAAAACGAGGATAAAAACATTTCTACATTATGGTAATTTTATTATTTATATTTTATTAAAACAACTGAACCCAATCACATAAATTACTCTGTAAATAAAATATTTTATATACACACTGGAAACAGTACAAGGTATACAATATGAACAATATATACAATATGAAATACACATTTTAAATAGAAACAGTATAGCTTCTGTTAGACTGTGACTTTGTGAGTTTGTGCTGTGGTAGAAGTTGTTGATGCAGCAGCAGCTGTTGTTCCAATTTTTGTTCTTTTGTCCACTTTATCAACATGGTGGCTCACCCAGGTGGTCTCTGGATCTACACAGAACTCCCTCCCTGCAGTTGTTTTAAATCTGAGAGGAAAGACACAAAAATAAGACTTAGATCAAAATTTGTTTAATAGAGTGTCTCATTCAGATTGACTTTGCAGTTTGAAAATGAGATAATGTTGATGATACTCACATAATAGCACGTTTGGCACAGCTGCTGCTGGTCCAGGAGTAAGATTTCACTAGTTTCACAGGAATCTTCAGATTAGAGAACTCTACACAGCACTTTGCTTGTGCTGCTTCAATTGCCTCAGTAGCTGAAATATGGGGAAATAAGACAAAAGTTTACAATTTGATCATGTCACTACATTTTAAATAACCAAATGCAACAAATGAAACTGCCATAAATAATCTGAAAGCAATACATTTTGTCTTCACTAAAAATTAAAAATGAAAGAGCGCTCACCACTGGTCATCTGCACAGAGCAGAAGATCACCAGGAACAGCACAGACATCAGGCTTCTCATTCTTCAAGATGTTTCTTCACAATGACAGAAATAATCTGTAGACGTTCTGTAGAGCTTGTAGATCTCAGAGCTGTTGTGTCCAGAATATCGTCTGAGCACCTTCTTATATACATAGTCAGAGACATATTCCTCATAATACCATTCATGTAAATCCATTTCTGAGTATTAACATTGTAGAATGAGATTCATTTTTAGCACTTCCTTTTCCCTTTTCCATTTTCTGCTTTGTTGCTCATGTGAAAATGTGGCAAGTACTGTTCCTTCAGATTCACTGAAAACGTGCTTACGCAAAACAATGGACAGCTTCCTCTTTTCCAGGTCTGTCAAGCTCAGCATTAATCCAGTCAGCAAATTTCATTTGGCTCAGATCTGACCCAAATAAACTAAACAAGCTAAATTGTGGCCCATATTAGAACTTATTTGCTGGCCCAGAACTGGTCCACGTCTTTTTAGCCAGAACTGAATCAAAACAGTGCCTGAAGTGAGCCAAATCATAAAAACAGAAATATGAGCCTTATATGTTATTCTTGTATATGGCTGAGTTCTGTAAAGGGCTGATACACCAAAAGTCATATTTATGCCAAACCTATTTTTTGTTTACCCATTACACAGTAAATCTTAAAGGTGCAGTGTGTAATATTTAGGAGAATTCATTGGCAGAAGTGCAATATAACATACAAAACTATGTTTTCAGAGGTGTGTAAAGACCTTACATAATAAGCCGTTATGATTTTATAACCTTAGAACAAGTAATTTATATCTACATACAGTACAGACCAAAAGTTTGGACACACCTTCTCACACTTTCAAAGTTTTCCCAATTTTTTGGACTGACTGACCTTCATTTCTTAAAGTAATGATGGCCACTCATTTTTCTTTACTTAGCTGCTTTTTTCTTGCTATAATACAAATTCTAACAGTCTATTCAGTAGGACTATCAGCTGTGTATCCACCTGACTTCCGCACAACACAACTGATGGTCCCAACCCCATTTATAAGGCAAGAAATCCCACTTATTAAACCTGACAGGGCACACCTGTGAAGTGAAAACCATTTCAGGTGACTACCTCTTGAAGCTCATCAAGAGAATGCCAAGAGTGTGCAAAGCAGTAATCAAAGCAAAAGGTGGCTACTTTGAAGAACCTAGAATATGACATATTTTCAGTTGTTTCACACTTTTTTGTTATGTATATAATTCCACATGTGTTAATTCATAGTTTTGATGCCTTCAGTG
Source organism: Labeo rohita (assembly GCF_022985175.1). Taxonomy (NCBI): domain Eukaryota; kingdom Metazoa; phylum Chordata; class Actinopteri; order Cypriniformes; family Cyprinidae; genus Labeo; species Labeo rohita. Next base: position 92,587 of record NW_026128187.1, read on the forward strand.
TGAATCTACAATTTTCATAGTCATGAAAATAAAGAAAACTCTGAATGAGAAGGTGTGTTCAAACTTTTGGTATGTACTGTACACTGCGGGTCCCCTTACATGGAAGTCGCCATTTAGTGCCGCCATGTTTCTATAGTAGCCCTAAATGGACAAACTTCTACAGAGCGCGTTTCGTCAGTATTAAAGTCAAATTACTGGGATGCCGAAGACGGGGTGGGCGCAGGCGCATCATCAAATATATTTCAACGCAAGCCGGCACCACGGTCTTGACTGTATCATCACTGTCTTTATTGGGGCTTTATTTAGCAAATATTTACATGTATTCACATATGACTGGATGTGGTAGACTATCATAATTTTGGCTAATGCATGACGCAACTGTATGATGCGCATTAGAGGCGATTTAGAAGTGGGTATAATCAAAGCCGCCTGATAAAAAAGTGGATACCACTGGTTGGGCTGACAGACATAATGATGTTGAGCCGGCATTGTGATCCCATCGCACCCCCTCCTCCCTTTCTCCTCCCGCAAGCCACCGCATCCCAATGCCGTGTTCGCCCAACACTACTAACTGTCATACAAAAACTCTAACTAAAGTCAGCGAATAAACCTGAGACAATGATCAATGAGTAACAATAATATTCGCAATAAGATATTGGTTTACTGAATAATTAAGTAAATATAATTCTTTGACTTACCTTTGTACAGAAACCTCATCGCTTGATTGGCTACTGTCAGGCGTAACAGACGACAACATTTTTGTCCTGTGTCAGCTTCCGTATGCGTTTCGAAAGGGCGGGGTGAGCGGGAGACTTAGCCGTTGGTTGAAATTCGAATCCTCACCGCTAGATGCTGCTAAATATTACACACTGCACCTTTAAACACATCATTAACACATTTATTCAGTCATATTTTTTTATTATTATTTTTACAAAGGAATTTTAGTAACAAAAGTACAATACATACACTGTAAAAAACAATTTGAGTCAACTTAAAATAATTTGTTACCTGGCTGCCTTAAAATTTTAAGTTCAGTCAACTCAAAAAACGTTTATTCAACTTAAAATGTTAAGTTGTACTAAGTGACAACTTAGATACTTGAGTTTTTTCAACTTAAAATTTTAAGGCAGCTGGTTTACTTACCTTGCTTTTAAGTTTAACAAACCCAAATATCTAAGTTGTCCACTTAGTACAACTTAACATTTCAAGTTGACTGAACTTAAAATTTTAAGGCAGCAGGGTAACAAGTTATTTTAAGCTGATTCAACAAATTGTGTTTTTTGTTTTTTACAGTGATAACGTAGAAGTTAGATGTTGCAAATGTCAAATGAGTGAATAAATGTACAATGATTGATACTTTTAGTAAGTCTTTAGTTTCTCTAATAACAGGCTATTTTTAGACATAATACTTAATAATATACATAATATTAATGAAAACATTAGGGGTGTAATGGTACAAAAAAAAGTGCAAATTTATTGCAAATATTTAGTGGAATGCTCTTCTCCAGAGTGATCTTGTCTAGAAAAGTAAGGAGTTGTCGACAATCAATGACTTGCTGAGGTATCTGAAGATCCATCCAGAGATCGACAAGGTCCTTTTAGAAACTCACAAGACAACATGAGTTTCTCAGAAACTTTCTGCACATTTTCTTTTTTTATTTATTCACCCCAAAATTAAAATATTCTGTCATTAAGTACCCACTCTCATGTCGTTCCAAACCATAAGACCTTTATTCATCTTTGAGAGCACAAATTAAGATAAGAGAGCTTTCTGACCCTGCATAGACAGCAGTAGTAAGGACGGTAGTAAGGACATCGTTAAAATAGTCCGTGTGACATCCGTGGTTCAACCGTAATGTTATGAAACTACGAGGATACTTTCAGTGTGCAAAGAAAACAAAAATAACAACTTTATTCAATGATTTCTACTCTTCTGGGTAAGTCTCTGCCACCAGTCATGAAAGTAACAGGACACACACACACACACAAATGCGCACGCATCATATTTAATGACAGAATGTTTATTTTGGGGTGATCTATTCCTTTAACAAGTATTTCAATATTATTCAATTCAACTTTTCAACTAAATTTCACATAACAGTTTTTAACATTTGCAAGCCATGCAGCAAGTGTATTTCTCAATGCAACTACAAGTAAAGAAGAGTCTCTGGAATATCTAAAGATTCATCCAGAGATCTACAAGGTCCTTTTAGAAACTCACAAGACAAGATGAGTCGCTCTGCACATTTTCTTTCTTTTTTTTATGTTTTTTTTTTTGTTTGTTTGTTTAAGGGTACAAATATAATGTGAACAGTACATTGCAAGTTGTAATTTTGTAATCCTTGTAATTTTATAGTTACAGTAGACAAAGATTTTTGGCATGGTTTTATCATCTATAATACTTTGCGAAACCTTTGCACAATATCCAGTGTTTTCCCGCAAGTTTATTAGACTGAAAATTTCCACCATTAGATGGCAGAATATGCAGGACAGTATCAGGAAGGAGACTGTACAGTATCAAAAGCTATACTGTCGATATTTAATTTTGATAATGAAAAATAATTTTAGTGAGAAGGGAAATGTATTGCTAAAACAGATTTGTATTAGTCATATTTAGAAAATTCATGATAGCCCAAGGTATATTAAAAACAAAAGCTTAGTTTCTTCATGAAACTGAACATACCTGTATGCAATAGACAATAAAAACATTACTACATTATGATAATTTTATCATTGATATTTTATTAAAACAGCTGGACCCAATCACATAAATTATTCTGTAAATAAATTATTTTATATACATATTGGAAACAGCACAAGGTTTAAATGTACAATATGAAATGCACATTTTAAATAGAAACGGAGTAGCTTCCTTTAGACTGTGAGACTCTGAGTTTGTGCTGCAGTTGTTTATGCAGCATTTGTTTTTCTTTTGTCCACTTTATCAACATGGCCGCTCACCCAGGTGGTCTGTGGATCTACACAGAACTCTCTTCCTTTACTTGTCTTAAACCTAAGAGGGAAGACACAAAATAAGATTTATATCAAAGTTTGTTTAATAAATTATCTCATTCAGATATTTCAAACTTTGCAGTTTGAAAATGAGATAATATTGATGTTACTCACACAATAGCACGTTTGGGACAGCTGCTGCTGGTCAAGTAGTAAGAAGTCACCAGTTTCACAGGAATCTTCACATTAGTGAGCTCTTCACAACACTTTGAGTTTACTAAATCAAGTGCAATAGTAGCTGAAATATGAAGAAATAAGACATAAGTTTTCAATTTGATCATATCACAGCATTTAAAAAATTACCAAATGCAACAAATGAAACTGCCATAAATAATCTGAAAACAATAAATTTTGTCTTCTTTTAAAAATGAAATTAAAATGAGCACTCACCACTTGAAGTCATCTGCACAGAGCAGACGATCACCAGGAACAGCACAGACATCAGGTTTCTCATTCTTCAAGATGTTTTTTCACACCAACAGAAAGAATCTGTAGACGTTCTGTAGAGCTTCTGTGGAGATCTCAGAGCTGTTGTGTCCAAAGTAATGTCTGAGCACCTTCTTATGTACACAGTCGGAGACATATTCCTCATAAAGACATTTATGCAAGTCCATTTCTGAGAATCAACATTGTAGAATGAGTTTCAATTTTAGGTCTTCCTTTTCCTCTTCCTTTTTCTGCTTTGTCGCTCATGTGAAAATGTGACAAGTACTTTTCCTTCATATTCACTGAAAACATACTTCACCGAAACAATACACAGCTTCTCTTTTCTGGGCCTGTCATGCTCATTAACCCAGTTAGCAAAGTTCTTTTGGCTCAGATCTGACCCAAATCAACAGCTCACCACCTTGGAATTATAAGGTTCTATCTGACACCGTCTGAGCCACAAAAGCATAAAGATTAGGGGTCCATCAATATGGGGTTTTCAATCATCAATTTCTAGCCTTTATTGGTTTATTTTCATTTCCTCTAATCATGAACAATTGTTTGTGTATTTGATTGCTAGGCTGTAATGACACATCAAATCCAAGTGAGGATGGCACAACTTGAACAGACAGCTCCACCTTTTGCAAATTTGAATAGGAAGCAAAGCACATTTGATGGTAGATTTTACATACAATAAATATTTCTTGTAATTTTTAGTAAAACCAGTTTTGTGAGGTAGACTGAAGAAATGAGGGCCTTGTGAATTAAGGAATTTTCAAACCAATTGATAAATAAGGTGAAATTTGGGCATCAGACTTCCACATGGACCTACTAAACAGATATAGTTAATAAATAGGGTTTTTCATTGGCCGATACAAATAAAGAAGAAAAGAACCAATATAATACTGACATACAGGAACTGCTGAGCTGGATTGCTATTAGACATAATACTTAATAATATACATAATATGAATGAAAACATTAGGGGTGTAATGGTACACAAAAATAATGGTTTATTCTGATGTCACAGTTCGATACATTTTTAGTACAGCAGTGGGAAAAAACATAAAATTGCATTTGTTTTAATAAACACTGGTTTACTGAAGAATTTGTGGCTCTGTTTTTAAATAAATTAAATTATAATTACAATTTTCTTAGGGATTAAAAAAAAAAAATCTACCTCAGCTAATGAAAAAAAGGGAGCCAATTGCACATTACTACAATATTAAAGGCTATACAATTACCAACAGAGACCTAACTATTAAATTACATTTCTGTTTATTTATTTATATATAATAATAAACACTAAAAAAAAAGTTTTCTAAATCTAACTATACAATTATGTTTCTTTGTTTTATTGACAGAAGTAAAACATACTCTAATTAATATATAACTACTAGAGAAAAGAGAAAGGGATGGTCGTATTGCAACATTGTAACATTACTTGTCTGTCACGCCACATCAAAGAGTGTCAAAAAGCCATTTATTGATTGAATTTCCTGGTAAAATAGATATAATTTTAAAGATGAGACTTTGTTTCTTTTCTAAAATAATCAAACACAAGACAGGAGGCAATGTATTATGTACCGCGCTTACCTGAAGATACCAGTGTTTCTGTGCAAAGACTGTTGTTGTAGGGAGCAGAGCGGGAAATAACGAACATGTTTTCAAATTTTCATTAATCCACCAATAGGAATAAGGAAAGGCATAAAGCAACCAACAGCATCGTTGAATGGTCTGAGATGTGGACTGCCACAAAATGCCACACATATTTAGGTTGAGTGTGTTTTTCCAAGTAAAAGCCAAATGTTAACCATAAGTTAACATATTTCACGGTGTGTCATAGCCAAGCTACATATGGCTCTCAGTTGCATGCTATCATCTGAACCAGCAATATACTTCAATTCAAATAGTCATCCAAAATAATATTCCCTCGTATTCTAATGTCATGGCAAAACATATATGGTGAAAGTTTGGCTCATACGTGCTTTGCCATGCCATATCATGCTCATTCTTTAATAATCTTTTTTCACAACTGTTGCTCTGAATCAAAAAGAAGTTCTGTAGAGCTTCTACCAAACTTTCACCATTAGATGGCAGAATATGACTGCAGGACTGTACCAGGAAGGACATGGCATATCAAAGGGTATATACCGTCGATATTTCATTTAGCTAATTCTGTCAAAGCCAAGTATAGTATCTGAGTGTTTACATATAAAGGAAAATGTTTTTCTAAAACGGATTTGTTTTAGCACTATTAGACAATTCACGATAGTCTGACTGAGATATTTAAAACAAACACTTTGTTTCTTCATAATAACATACACGCACACATACACACACCTTTTAATAAAACTTAATATACCAGTATGCAATAGAGAATAAAAACATGAAAGGAAGAGAAGATCCGGGCAGCAATGGTGTAAAAAACAAACAAACAAACAAACACTCTCATCTTTGACAAAGTCAGTCATTTATTTTAACTACTATATTGAATTTATGACTGAACAATGGCTTGTTACATACAGAGAAAGCATGAGCTAATTGAATAGAATATGATTGTCATTGTTCATGTACAATAAGATTTAGTTTGAAACTTCCAACTTGATACTAAAGCTCAAAAATACTTTTTTTTTTTTCAAATTGCAAATATGAAATTTTCAATTATAAAAAGTTTGCAGCAGTATTAAAATAGTGCATATAGCTAAGATGTGCAATGCAGCATTAAAATCTAACCGGTACAATCAGAAAACATAATGTAATTAAAACAAGGGATGAATTTATTATTCCATGTACATTTAAGGTTAATATGTGCTCTGGATTACATTTTAGTTACAGCAGCAATCACTGTGTTGTTAAGAAATTAGTTGTGCCAGACAATTTTGGACACTTTTACACTGACGCATATAATGCTACTTGCCTGACATTGGCATGTGTTATTCAGGTGTCAAAGTTGTGCAGAACTGAAGGAAGAAACCTCAAAGACAGTGCCAGAAGGACACTGGAAAGGTAAAGTCTTCACAATGTGCCACATTAATCAAACACTGTGGTGTCAATACTTAATAAGTTATAGCGCAAATCAGAAATGTAAAAAATAATTCTTTTACTGGTCATTTTAAAATGTCAAACTTTGTCTGCAACTGTTAACCACCTCAATCTGTATTATATTTTAGGGTTTTAAAAATTCCCTCATGTCCAAATTCAGCATTAAGAGGGTGGTCCACTGCAGAAGGAGGCATTTGAAAAGACTGCACTGTTCTCAGTCATTAGTGGTAGGCTGTGGCAGATTAAGACTCTTTGGTGCCCCTGGGCAACGAACCTAAATGTACCTAAATGATTTATAATTTGTGAACCCAACTCTTACAGGTGTAATCTGTTCTACGATTAGATATAAATCTGCAGTATGCAGCAAATTCAAACATGTTTTAACTAGTTAAGCCAACTTTTACAGGTATAATAATAATCCAATCTGTTCATCTCATCAGACTCTATGGCCAACAAAGAAAGTGTGGATAGTGCTTTTAGAGTCATTATTGTCCTCAGCCCATTTTTTTATTATTTTATATTTAATTTACAAAATATTTTTGAGCGTTTTACTCCCTTCAAAGAAAGGTGTAAAATGGGTGTTTTCAGAAGTGTGACAATGAGTGCATGGTCTTGTTGCAGGGATGAGCAGTATTTCAAATACATGTATTTAAAATACTATTTTGAATTTTTGTATTTGAATACCTTTGGAAAGTCACATGTATTTGGTATTTAAATACATTTAATCTTAGTATTTTTTATTTAGTATTTTGTATACTTGTTGATATACAGGAAATCAGCAGTCTAATAAAGATTGTCAAAAGTATTTTATTTATTTTGAAAGTACAAAAATACTAAGATTAAATGCATTTAATTACAAAATAGTATTTTGTATTTCAAATACACGTTTTTGAAATACTGCCCATGCCTGACTGCACTTAACAAATTTATTGGACCACCACCCAATGTATGGTTTGTAGGGGTGTGACGAGACCCTTATCCCACGAGACGAGACGAGACACGAGACTGGGTTCACGAGAATGAGAACGAGACGAGACAAGATTTTTAAACTTTTTTAAGAAATCCTCAATGATGAAATATGTTTGACTTGTTTGACTCTTGAAATCTCCTGAATGAATGATTCAATGACATGTTTTAAACGGGCAGTTGTCGCCACCTCCTGGCGGAAGAGGATAAGAGTTACAATAGATACACGTGTTAAAATACTTTCGTTTTGATAGTTACTGTAGACAATAAGTGTTTATACCCAAACTATACACTTTTATCCCAGTACTTCTATTATTTAAATGTCTATAACACAGAAATAATGATTACAATTTACATTTACCCCGACCCTCTGATTCATTAACATGGGCAGCGACAAAACCTGCTTCTCAAGCTTCACTGACACTCGCGATGTGAAACAGTGGTAACAGACATGGCTAAATCATTGCCATTCAGGAATAAGATCGCGTGGGTGTTTGAATTGACACCTCGATATTTTAAGGATTAATAGTGCAGCTCTAATGTAAACACTGCAAAATGTTTTGCAAAGATATTGTCACAAGATCTCAGATCTGAGATCTCGTCACATCCCTAATGGTTTGTGCCACAGCCAGCTGCCCTAAACTAAATATTGGTGATTAACAAAATAATTTTTAATGTTTCTGTAATGGTTAATCCACCAGTATGTGTAAGATTTCTAATACTAAAATATAATTATTGTTGGGATTGAATGGATTCAAAGATAGATTGCACAAAAAGTTGCACAAAAGCAAGTCTTTGGGAGCAACTAGAAACTATTTGGATGTCCGCAACAACAGGGACTGTAGAAAAGTGCATTAAAATAATGTCAGCAAGAAAAACTTTTATCAAGGCAAAAGGAGGCATACAAAATAAAAATAAAATATTTATAAAAAATTCTGTCAAAAAAGCTTTTCTTATGCTTTTTTTTTTTTTTCTTATTTGGCAGATGCAGTGATGACCAACTTCCCGGCAGCAACAGAGCTATACTTGAGGAATGCAGTTGGGAAGCATTTTATACAAGAAAAAAAAAAAAAAAAACAATTATGAATAATTTCCTTTGAGTTCACTGTTGGTTGTTTTTTTTTTTTTTTTTTGCGTTGTCATTTATCCGCAATGTTTTAATGTTAAGCATGATAACATGCTCTTGATTTGTATTATTTATTTCTTTTAAATATCTTAAGGTATTTCAAATATATATATATATATATATATATATATTTCATTTTTATATTTTTTATTATCTTAAGTTGTTAAATTCCATATTTTTATCATAATATTTATATGAGTGTAATGTATTTATAATATTTTATTTTGTCATTAATTCTTTGTCATTTTTATAATTTTGTATTGTCTTAAGTTGTTAATGTTATTTTTCTAAATAAAAGTTGTATATGTAGTTTGTTTGTATGGATGGCCATTTTGTTGCATTTTAGATGCATATATGTAGGCGTTCATTAGCTGTCTGTTTGATGACTAGTCTATTATTGGGCTGGTTAGACGTCTATTAAATTTTCACTGACAGCCCAAATTTTGCCTTGTTTTAGCCTAGACGTCAGGGCTATGTTTGAACGGCTAATAGACGTCTTTTAAATGCAAAATTGCTTGCTGGGAATGCATTTGTCGGCGAGTACAATAATTGCATTTTTTTTTTTTCAGTTTTGCTCAGGCTCCACACATTATGATTGCAAGGTCCCCTGGCTTCCGACGTTTCTGCTGTCAAAGAACTTGATGTGCACACTTAAAAAGCACACGCTCAACTGTTTCTAAGATACCACATTTATTACAGATCCCACTTTCATGCTTCCCCATTAATGCTAGTGTTGAATTTAACCCTGTTTGTCCCATTCTTAGTCTAGAGATCATTACTTCTTCCTTTCTGTGTCTCCATAAAACTGTTCTTTTTTCCCTACTGATTTCACAATATTATAATACCACTTAATGGTGCTGCTATTTTCCCATCTTTGTTGCCATATTCTTGTTAATTTCCTATTAATCACTGATTTTATCTCACTTCTACCGAGAGGCACCTTAACATCCACCACGTTTTTCTTTAATGCCTCTTTTGATAATTTATCAGCTGTTTCATTCCCTATTATCCCAATATGTGTCGGCACCCAACAGAATTATATAGTTATACCTTCCACTTTCAGTCTGTACAATAATATGTATAGATGTCCTCTAGCAGATCTTCTTTATCGCTTTTTGTGGACATTATACTTAAGAGCTGATGAAGAATCTGAGCAAATTAAAATCCTGTTTGGCCTGACCTGTTCTACCCATTGCAATCTTACTATAACTGCAGTTAATTCAGTAGAGTACAGACAATTTGTTACTTAGCCTTAGACTTATTTCCATCTTAAAACATGGAATGTATATTCCTATGCCCACTTTTTGTTCAGTTGGATCCTTAGATCCGTCTGTATAAATCTGTACAAAAGAATAACAATTTTATCTCATAAAAACATTAATTTCCCATGTGCCTCGCTTGACCAGTCGGATCTCGCGAGCACTCGCGAGCACTCGTGACGATATCTTCATAAAACTAAACAATTTTTTGCAGTGTTTACATTAGAGCTGCAAGATTAATCATTAAAATGAAGATCTCGCTTCAAACACCCACGCGATCTTATTCCTGAATGACAACGATTTAGTTATGACTATTAGGACTGTTTCACATCGCGAGTGTCAGTGGAGCGTGAGAAGCAGGTTTTGTCGCTGCCCATGTTAATGAATCAGAGGGTCGGGGTAAATGTGAACGCAGAAAGAGCAACACGAACAGTTTTTTAACCACATTATAATCATTATTTCTGTGTTACAGACATTTAAATAAATCCTGCTTATCCTACAGTGGCGATCAAAATGAAAGTATCTCAACACTTGTATGAATAGTAACGCTTATCCTCTTCCGCCAGGAGGTGGCGACAACTGCCCGTTTTAAAAAAAGTATGTCATTGAATCATTCATTCAAGAGATTTCACTAGTCAAATAAGTCTTAATGAAGTGAGACACTGACTCCTTGTCACGCTGGTGTCGTCGTGTGCGTGGAATAATGCAGGAGAAGAGCGGAGATCCAAATAGTGTATTTTATTAGAATAATCCAAGGTGAACATAAAAAACAAACGCAGGGAAAACAGCAGGGAACCAGTAACAACGACGAACGGAACGGAATGACAATGTAATCACTGACAAGACACCAAGGGGACAACCAAACTTAAATACACAAAACAAGCCAATAGGAACACGACAGGAGAACAAGATAGACAATGACGTGATAACAAGAGCAGGAACCGGAAGACCAAATATGGGCATACACGGGGAAAACAACGATAAATAGTCCAAATGGTACGCAACGGTCTGACATTACCCCCCCCTTCTTATAAGGCGCGCCTCGCGCCGTAACACATACCCTGAGGTGAGAGGGTGGGCGCCCTGGAGGCTAGTGCAGGGCAGACATTGGAGGTATAAGGGTTACGCCTCCAGGGCGGATCTGGGAGTTCTAGGAGCCATGGCGGGTTAGGGGTTTCAGGGAGCCCTGGCCGAGCATACAGTCTTTGCGGCCACGGTGGGTCTGGGAGTTCGGGAAGCCATGGCCGGGTAAACAGTCCAAGTGGCCATGGCTGAACAGGCGCGGATTCAGGAGAGCGAGCTCTGGAGACTCTGGAGGGCGCGCTGGAGGAGGAGCCGACTCTGGAGGGTGCTCTGGACAGAGCTCCGGTTCTGGAGGGCGAGCAGGACAGAGCTCCTGCTCTGGAGGACGAGCTGGACAGAGCTCCGGCTCTGGAGGACGAGCTGGAGGTGGTGCCGGCTCTGGAGTGCGCGCTAGAGGGCGTGCTGGAACCCTCCAGGGCTGTGTGGGCAACCGCGTCAAGGACGGGGACCTGGAGAGAGCAGGGATAGAGGAGGTGGACAGAGAAAGGGGAGAAGCAGAGAGTTCAGAATTTAACGCCTGACAGCTGAAGCTGACACCTCAGGAGGCACTGGTGTGGCTTCTCCGGCGGACAAGGTCTCTGGAAAGAATTTGAGCCTAGACAAGAGCTCTGCCTCTGGAGGGTACGTTGGAGAGAGCTCCGCCTCTGAAGGGTGTACTGGAGGCTGCTCGGGCTCTGGAGCGCGTGCTGGGTCTTGACTTGACTCCGTGAGTGCAGCTGCAACTTGACCTGACTCAGGAGATGCGGTTACCACTTGACTTGACTCAGGGAATGCGGCTGAAACTTGTCTTGGCTTCATGATAATAGCTGTAACATCACTTGATTCAGGAACGATGGCCATGAACTTGCTTGACTTAGGAGCGACAGCTTTGGCTTGACGTGACTCAGAAACTCGACTTGGCTCAGGAAACACAGCTGCAACCTGACTGGACTCGGAAACTTGACTGGACTCAGTAGGCACAGCCACAGCTTGACTTGACTCAGAAGACGCACCTGGAACTTGACTTGACCCAGGAGATGTAGCCGTGACGTGACTTGACTCAGCCGTGACGTGACTTGACCGGACTCTGAAGCTTGACCGGACTCTGAGGTTTGACCGGACTCTGAGGCTTGCCCTGTCCCTGGAACTCGACTTGAAAGCCTGACTGGACTTGGGAGCTACAGCCATAACGTGACTTGATTCAGGAAACGCAGCTGCAACTTGACTGGACAAGGAAACTTGACTGGACTTAGGAAACACAGCTGCAACTTGACTGGACAAGGAAACTTGACTGGACTTAGGAAACACAGCTGCAACTTTGACTTGGACTCGGCCGCTTGACTTGACTCGGACTCGGACGCTTGACTTGACTCGGACTCGGACGCTTGACTTGACTCAGGAGACGCAGTTGCAGCTTGACTTGATTCAGGAAACGCAGCTGCAATTATACTTGACACAGGAGATGCAGCTGCAACTTGACTTGACTCGGGAAACACAGCTGAAACTTGACTAGACACTGGAGAGGCAGCCGCAACTTTACGGCGCTTCTTACGATTTGCGGCCGCGGAGGGAGTCCGAGCGCTGGCCGCAGGCGTGACGGGAGTCCGAGCGCTGGCCGCGGGAGGCGGCGTCTGGGAGCTGGCCGCGAGCTCTGGGCTGAGGGCGAGGGAGGAGTTCTGGAGAACTGGAGAACTGGAGTACTGGAGTGAGCGAGGGAGGACCGGAGGGAGTGGGCTCGTTGGAGCAGCACGTGGAGAGTGCTGGCTGGTGGTTGGAGCGGCCTCGTGTTTACAAGTGGGGGGAAGATGAGAATCTTCCACATCGACAAGGAACTCGGAATGACAAAGGGCAAGGATATAGTTGATAAATTCCGCAACCGGTTTGCGGCAGTCGTCGGGAGTTATCAAATTGAACAAACTATCATCGTTTAGCCCCATTTGAAAACACGTAATGCTCCAACAGCCTCTCTGCCTGCTGGATATTGAACAAGTATTCCTCAGCCCAGAGCATCTTGTGAGCGGTCAGTGATTCTGTCACGCTGGTGTTGTCGTGTGCGTGGAATAATGCAGGAGAAGAGCGGAGATCCAAATAGTATAGTTTATTAGAATAATCCAAGGTGAACATAAAAACAAACGCAGGGAAAACAGCACGGAACCAGTAACAACGACGAACGGAACGGAATGACAATGTAATCACCGACAAGACACCAAGGGGACAACCAAACTTAAATACACAAAACAAGCCAATAGGAACACGACAGGAGAACAAGATAGACAATGGCGTGATAACAAGAGCAGGAACCGGAAGACCAAATATGGGCATACATGGGGAAAACAACGATAAACAGTCCAAATGGTACGCAACGGTCTGACACTCCTTCATTGAATGGTTTTTTTGTTTGTTTGTTTGTTTGTTTAAATGAATATATGTTTTTAAAAGACTTAAGCAATGAACAGTTTGTCAGAACCACTAGTAAATTACATTATTTTGTTTAGTTTTCTAATCTTTTTTTTTCTCCAGAATCATGAGAGAATCATGGTTTCCAATTGATTAAAAACAACTGGGATTCTCAATTTATCCAGAATCTTGTCCAGCTCTTGTTTAAATGTTGTTTATTACTGCATATAATTCATTAAAATGGATGTTTAATTTCATAAAGTTCAAAATGCACCTACATTTTCAGGTCTTTTTTCAGTTGAATAAAAGATTATTTTCCCTATATTTTTCATCATTGAGGATTTCTTAAGAAAAGTTTAAAAATCTTGTCTTGTCTCGTTCTCGTGAACCCAGTCTCGTGTCTGGTCTCATCTTGTGGGATAAGTGTCTCGTCACACCCCTACTTTATGGGTGGAGTTTGAAGAGGGAGATTTTGGTTTGAATTCACCCACACAGTATCAAAAGTCCGACATTATCTGCTTCTGACCTGCACAAGTCATATTTAGGCAAAGCTTTTGCGAGGGACAGCCCTAACAGCAAAGCTTTCACTTCCTCTTTCAGTACAGTGGCTTGAAAAAAAAAAAAACACACACTGTGTGCACCGTGTGCCATTATACCAGAAAGAAATTAGATGCATTAGACACACACTCATGCCTTTCAAACACAATAGTCAAGTCAAGTCAAGTCTTTATTTATATACCGCTTTTAACAATACAGAATTGTGACAAAGCGGCTGTACAGTATAAAATGGGAAATAGTGTATCAATAATGCAAAAGGGCAACATTAAACACTCAGGTAAAGGCACTTCATCATGTGATTCAATTATGTCATCATCTAGCTCAGTTCAGTTTAAATAGTATACAATATCGTTTGAAGAAAAAGTGTCCACAACTAAGCAAGCCAGTGGCGACAGCGGCAAGGAAGCAAAACTCCATCGGTGACAAAATGGAGAAAAAAAACCTTGGGAGAAACCAGGCTCAGTCGGGTGCCAGTTCTCCTCTGGCCAGACACAGAGGACTCATTTGGTTCCCGTGGTCTTGTGCCAATGGCCATCTAGGTGATGAGGTCTTCACTGGGGATCCGTCTCTGGGGCTCATCTAGTCGATGTGGCCTCCGCTGACATTCAGTGCTGTAGAGGTCATCTCTAGGTGCCGATCCACCGCTTGGGCTGGGTACGGACTGAATGCGGGGGACTGCAGTGACCTTCTGATCTGAATACGGACTGGATCTGGTGGTTAAGGTGTCCACTGAGTACATCGGGTGTTATGGGAGGTGTTCCCGGTTCCGGTTAACCTAATTAATGCAGCCTAACAATTCTTTAAAGAATTTGAATTATAGAAATATGTTGATATGCTGTTATGTGTAGCATTACAATAATCTAACCTTGAGGTCATAAACGCATGAATTAACGTTTCAGCATTTGACATTGAGAGCACAGGTCTTAATTTAGATATATTTTTGAGATGGAAAAATGCAGTTTTGCAAATGCTAGAGATGTGGCTTTCGAAGGAAAGATTGCTATCAAATAGCACACCTAGGTTCCTAACTGATGATGAAGAATTAACAGAACAGCCATCAAGTATTAGACAGTTTTAGGTTATTACACGCAGATCTTTTAGGTCCAATAATTAACACCTCTGCTTTTCAGAATGTAGCAGTAAGAAATTACTTGTCATCCAGTTTTTTATCTCAACTACACAATCCGTTACTTTTTCAAATTGGTATGTTTTGCCAGGCCTCAAAGAAATATAGAGCTGAGTATCATCCACATAACAGTGAAAGCTAACACCATGTTTCCTGATTATATCTCCTAAGGGTAACATGTAAAACGTAAAGAGTAATGGCCCTAGTACTGAGCCTTGCAGTACTCCATACTGCACTTGAGATCGATATGATACCTCTTCATTCACTGCCACGAATTGATGGTGGTCAGATAAGTACGATTTGAACCATGCCAATGCACTACCACCAATGCCAACATAATTTTCAAGTCTGTTCAAGAGAATGTTGTGGTCAACAGAATCGAAAGCAGCACTAAGATTCAGTAGCACTAACAGAGAGATACAACCATGATCGGATGACAAGAGCAGATCATTTGTAACTCTAATAAGAGCAGTCTCAGTACTATGGTATGGTCTAAAACCTGACTGGAAATCCTCACAGATATCATTTTTCTGTAGGAAGAAAGATAGTTGTGAGGATACTACCTTTTCTAATATCTTTGACAGAAAAGGGAGATTCGAGACTGGTCTGTAATTAATTAATTTGTTGGGGTCAAGTTGTGGTTTTTTAATGAGAGGGTTAATAGAAGCTAGTTTGAAACTTTTGGGGACATATCCTAATGACAGTGATGAATTAATAATATTCAGAAGAGACCTGTGACATCTGGAAGCAAGTCTTTTAGTAGCCTAGATGGAATAGGGTCTAGCATACAAGTTGTTGTTTTAGATGATTTAACAAGTTTATACAATTCTTCTTCTCCTATAGTAGAGAATGAGTGGAATTGTTCCCCAGAAGATCTATAGCGCAATATCTGATGCGATACTGTAATTGACGGCTGCATGGTGACAATTTTGTCTCTAATAGTATCGATCTTGGAAGTAAAGTAGTTCATGAAGTCATTACTGCTATGCTGAGGGGCACAGTCAACGCCTGTTGGTTCTTTATTTTTTTGTTAACTTAGCCACTGTATTGAATAAATACCTAGGGTTATGTTTGTTTTCTTCTAAAAGAGTCAAAAATAATCAGATCTTGCAATTTTTAACGCTTTTCCATAGGGTACATTCACGCCAGGCAGAACGAAAAACCTCTAGTTTTGTTTTCCTCCATCTGCGCTCCATTTTCTGGGCTGTTCTCTTTAGGGCCCGAATGTGCTCATTATACCACGGGGTCAGACTGCTTTCCTTAATCTTCCTTAGGTGCAGAGGAGTGACCGTATCTAGAGTCCTGGAAAAGAGAGAGTCAATAGTTTCTGTTACATCATCAAGTTTTTCTGAGCTATTGGACATGCTGAGGAATTCAGATAAGTCAGGAAGATTACTCAGAAAGCAATCCTTTGTAGTAGAAGTGATGGTTCTATCATGCTATAGCAGACGGTCGGTTTAGCCAGTCTGTCTGCTTCCTGACCTGGGCCCCAGTTAGTCAAGTGCAATGATCACTTGTTAGTCAAGTGCATCTGACATGATCATGCCAAAATAAACTAACCTTTGTAATGTCCATACAAAAGTCACTACACATTCAGCATTTCACTAAAACACTAAAACTAAAACACAAATAAAAACCTTCATAATCATGCCAAAATAAACTAACCTTTGTTCTGTCCATATAAAAGTCACTACATAGTCAGCATTTCACAACTAAAACACAAATAAAAACTTTTAAGGCTGTTAACTGATGTGTCCAAAATAACAATGAGCACCTAAGAGATTTTGTTCTTGGTCCATCTATTTCTGAATATAAAGTTGTAGAAAGCTTGAAATGTAAGAAGTTCAGAAGTACCCCTGAAGGTGAAGTACCCCATGATCAGTGTGAATCATGCAACAAAGCAACTTTGGATTATTCTGTCATGCCTAAAAAAAAAAAAAAAAAAACAGTAGAGTGCAAAAAAAGTATAGATCAAGAAAGTGCCTTTATTGTGAGGATCGTGTTAGCAAAAATATTTAAAACTGATCTGACCTGAAATGCATTCAAACAACAGACAAGCCAAAAAGATAAACAATTTTCTGATATTCTTCATGTATAGATGTAAATGATATATAATAATTACAGTATTGCTGCCTTTCCATGAGTATTTATGCTAATTTACATGAATAAAGACAAATTCAGTAGAGTTGAGACACTCACTAATATCTATGAATTTTATTATTCATTTGCATTGTCAGCCTGCACATGTCTGTATATTGAGTGATAAATGTGAACAGGTTATGATATCTTGTAATATTGATGAGGTGATAAAGAAATACATTTAAGAAAGGACAGTTGTATTAATCAGTATTTTGTGCATAAGTGTTGCGTTTTCATTTCCAATAACCTTTCTCTGTTACTTTCTTTATCCAGTCCTCGGATGGTTCCACACAAAATTCAAAATTATAAGTGCTCAGATGTCATTTTGGACACATCAGTGAGATACAAACTTTTTCTTGAGAATAGCTGTCAGTTAACAACCATAAAGGGTTTATTTACCCTGAAGTTGAGTTGTGAAATGCTGACTGTGTAATGATTTTGTGTGGCCAATGCAAAGGTTAGTTTATTTTAGCATTTCATATTGAATGGAGATTGAAGAGCTTTAATGCACCGGATTCGTACCATCAAAGGAGCTGTGACAGAGCAAACAAGATGCTCCTGCTTTTTCATTTTTTCCTGTTATTAGATCTACAGGGTAAATGTGTAAATGTAAAAAAGAAACCATTTAAAATAGAATGATATTTTGATTCTTGCAGTGATTTGTGAAAATAAACAGTGGTACTGGTTACAGTGATTAATGCTGCAGTATTCGGTTGGACCGGGAAAAACATTTGGAGTACTATAGACTGCCAAAAGTAATAACAAATCAAGCAGAAGAGTCGGAGGAAAAAAAGCTGTATGTGGTTGGCCAAATTGAACCAGGATTTCCAGGGCAAAAACCTTGATGACATTCATATTTGTTCTTATAATTTCTAGTTACATAGGTGAAATATTAGGCTAATATCTTAATTAATACTGCTATTAATTAATTACTGCTAAAAATACTACAAAGTCTGTAAGACTGTACATTTTACATGCTAGTTTACATTTTAATATTACAAACAATATTAGTAGTATAGTTATTAGTTAAAAATGTTTATTTAACTTTATAAATGAGTCCATTTATAAATGTCTAAAATGTTATAAATAAGTCCGGGCTTCGGGACAATTTCCAAGTTATAGTTCAGACGCAGGCCGGGCCTCGGGTCTGTTTTAGGCTTCTCCTTATATTGATATTTTATACACCAATTATGGTGATGAAAACAAATTTCCGCGCTGGTGGAAACACCGCGAGACTTCACTTCTGCTTTCACTTTCGAGACCGGCTCGGGAAGCGTTTAGTGTCTCCGCCAGCAGCAGCAAATCAGCGCAGCTGGAAGATCCGCGTTTAAGCGCACGCAGTAGGCTGAAAATGCCACAAAGCACCAGGCAAAGGTTATTACAATGAATGTGTCGGAAATAAGGAGATATTTGAATTATTTATTAATAAACCAGTGTTTTCAGTGTTGCAAGGATGAAGTTGCCGATCCTGACTCACCATCTCCCCTCTGGACGCGCCTTTTGAGAAATGCATCTTTACAGATTACATATTGAAAGAGTTTTTGTGACACAGTATTTGTTTTATTTCGTTAAATAATAATTTCAAGCTTTCTAGATATAAATGTCATGTCTGTGAGGTTTGCATTTGCTGAGTTCCGGTTTCATTTTTGCGAAGCGCTCCTGTTGAGGCAACAGAAAGCGCATCATGTTTGTTTTCTTTCTTTAATAAAAGCACCGTTTGCAACGTTTTGTTGATATTGTGAGTGCACACAAATAAAAGTAGACCCTTAACAGTTCCGAATGATGTATTATGAGAAAAAATGACGGAATATGTTAAATTGTTTCCACTGAAAAAAAAAATGCAAGTCATCGCGCTGGCGCCTCAATGTCCTGCAATGCGGCTTTAGCTTCCACTCTCTGCACAAATTTGGGTATGTGTCTAATAGCACACATTTCTCTAAGTTTAACGTTGAAACTAACATAGTTACTTGAACTCTTTTGGGCCTATATCTATAGATTTTATTTTAAGCAAGTCGTGATGATTTGAGAAGGCAAAATTTATCAAACAGTACTTTAAAAAACAAAAACTTTAGACTATATTTAATGGAACTATAGTAAATATATATGAGGCCCGTGCAGGGCTCTAATGAACATTTATCCGAATACTTTAATTATTATTCTATGTTTGCAACACAGAAATGTAGCCTACGTGTATCGTGAAGGTTGTTCAAAAAAGCTTAACTTACATGACCAGAGCTCTCTCTGGATCAGCGGTTGCGCGAAAGCAGGTTTAAATATTCCGATGTGATTGCGATTTCAAAGGTTTTATAGGCATGGCGAAATCATCATCATATAGCAGTAAGATTGCGTGTGTTTGAATCGAGATCGCGACCTTTTAATGAATAAGCCTATGTATTTTTGTATGTCATAATTTGCACCAGACCTCAAAAGTTACCCGGGCCCAGGCGCGCCCCGCCTGTTGAAAACCACTGATTTAAACGGTTGATTAATTCAGGAACGAAACACCGTCATGTTGTTTAGAAACTCAAAACAGTGCTGTGGTGGCTGTGTTTGGAATGATTTTTTTGTTGGCGAAAAAAACAAAAATAGGCCATATGGTGTCTAAAACGTAAGTCTCTTAATGTTAACTTCTAGTTTATTGAACTGTTGTATAAAATCAATATCACATTTGTGATTTTTGCAAAAAATAAAAATAAAAAAATAGCACTGTGATATTGATTAACTACAAAAAATTATACAAATATATACATTTTCTGCCACAATATCCTGAATTTTGGGAAAATGCACTTTATTAGACTGAATCACACAGTGAAGGAAGGACTCTAGCTAGTGTTTAAGCACTCATACCTCTTACAATCAGTGAAGCTGTCCATACACTGTATGATAAATGAATCTTTTACTTATATAGTTCGTACATCTGTACTTTGTTGTTTATGATGAGGGAATTCGCGAAGTTTCAGTCTGAACAAAACTCCAGGTTTCAGCAATGACTATTCTGAACGCCTCTGATTGGCCACTGCATTCTAAACTCAGCAGAGTTGTGTGTGATTGGTTATAATGCGCAACGCTGTACAAACGCGTAAAAATAAAATATGATTTAATGTGAGCAGGTCTAAATTTAATACAGCAATCGAATCTTTTCATTTCAATTTCATTAGTTTTATGTTTTAAGTACTATGGTTTTATCGGAAAACCAGGGGATAATGTTAAAATGTGTTAAGAGTGAATGAATCTGCTCGGAAGAACGTCGGAGGCGCCCCGATCGCGAATCGTAAATATTGAATATTTACGATCGGAAATCCTAATGTCCCATACAGCAAAAAAAATATATTTTCTGCTCAGAGCAGAAGATCACCAGGAACAGCACACACATCAGGCCTCTCATTCTTCAAGATGTTTCTTCACAATGACAGAAAGAATCTGTAGACGTTCTGTAGAGTTTAAAGATCTCAGAGTTGTTGTGTTCAAAATAATATCTGAGCACCTTCACATAGATGTATTCCACATAAAGACATTCAGATAAACCAATTTTTGGACATTAAAATTGTGTAAGAGTTTTTAGCTCCTCCTTATTATCCTTGTCCTTTATTCTGCTTTGTCATGATTCAGGAAAACACACAGCTTTCTCTTTTCAGATTTTGAAGCTCAGCATTAAATGACAAAATCTTGAACCCTTTGTTCACAAGTAAACCCAAAGTCCTTAATTAACTGGTTCAAGTGTGTTTAATTAAAGCACTAAACTTAAGATGTCGGACCACCAGAAACAAGACAGAGAACTACCGCTCTAAGAAAACACAACCATTCTTGTTTATAGTGACACCTGTTGGTCTAATTGTCTTTTTAAAATGGTATGTAAACATTTCAGTCTGACTAAAATTGTAATAGTCCATTTTTTACAGTACATATTTAAATGTGACTGTGGGCCTGTGGGCCGCTCTGAAGCAGTATTAGAGATAGTGTGGATATACTGGGTGGTGAGCTTTTGACATTTATTAGAACTGGGAAAGTCTTGTGCACTTACTTCTCGAGGCCAAGTTTGAGTATTCCAGGCCTTGTAGCTCAGCATACGGATGTATTTTTTATTCATTCATTGAATACATTTTTTTGTGTTACCCATTATCAAAGTATCCACTTGTAATATTGACTTTGTCACTGCATAGTGTGCTTTCAATACAACTTCTCTTAAAGGAGAAGTCCACTTCCAGAACAACAATTTACAGATAATGTACTCACCCCCTTGTCATCCAAGATGTTCATGTCTTTCTTTCTTCAGTCGTAAAGAAATTATGTTTTTTGAGGAAAACCAATTTTAGGATGTAATGGACTGATATGGTGCCCCGAGTTTGAACTTCCAAAATCTAGTTTAAATGTGGCTTCAAACGATCCCAGCCAAGGAAGACAGTTAGGATATGTCGAAAAACTCCCATCTCATGTTCTCCCTCACCTTCAAAATCGCCCTATATCACTGTTCTACACCGTAAAAAACTATTTGTTGAGTCAACTTAAAATAATTTGTAACCTGGCTGCCTTAAAATTGTAAGTTCGGTCAACTCAAAAAAAAAGGTAATTTAACTTGAAATGTTAAATTATACTAAGTGACAACTTAGATATTTGAGTTGAATCAACTTAAAATTTTAAGGCAGCTAGGTTACTTTCTTATCTGTTACTTAGTACAACTTAACATTTCAAGTTAACTAAACTTATTTTAGTTGACTGAACTTAAAATTTTAAGGCAGCAGGGTAACAAATTATTTTAAGCTGACTCAACAAATAGGGTTTTTTATTTTTTACAGTGTACCTATTTTGTTAAGGGTGTTTGATTGTCTTTGCATGTTCACTTTGCAAAGACTGGGTCAGTACTTTTGCAGCGATGTAGGATGATTTTGAAATTATTTTTTAAGTTGAGGGAGAAAATACAATCTGAGTTTTTCGACATACCCTAACTGTCTTGAGCCAGAATACACAGAGTTTAGGGAGACAAGACGAGCGTTTGAGAATAAAAAAGTATTTAATTTGTATTCAGTTCCTGAATTTGGTGTCAGCATGTCTACTCTAATATAGTTTTATGAACTTTCCCTGGATGGCAATACAGTACCAGGAAGGATGCTGTAAATCAGGAGCTATTTATTGATATTTGAAGATTTTTGTATTTTAATTTTTCTATGAGAAGTACTAAAACTGGTTTGGACAGTTCATAATAACCAGAGCTATCTTAAAGCATGCTTTGCTTCATGATTAAGAAATTGTATAGATTAACAGCGTGGCCAAGGAAAAAAAAATCACCACCAGATGTCAGCCAAGAAGAGCTTTAGCAGCAGTAACCAGCTGTAAGTTATAAGTTAATTTAGAATAACAAAGTGCTTTTATTGTGAGGAGGTTAAACCAGTAAAAATGCTTAAAGCTACGTGAAATACAACAAACTTCATCATCATCTGTTGTGTCTTAAATGGCGCAAGACAAAAACAGTCAGAATCATTACCTTTTCGCTATGAACTATTCTATAATTTGAGCTCTTTATCTTTCAAATGTGATCACTACTTACATTAGCAAGACAAATGACAAACAAGTCAAATACATTATTAAATATAGCTGCAAGCAGCAATTACCGGGGTTCGAGCATTTAAGGCCTTTGAGGTGGTATGCACATTTGTTTAGAATGAGACGATATATCATACAGATGTAAGTGTAAGATCTAGTGTTTGTGTGAATAGATGAGCATTTTTTAACAATTTGAGGCCATTTACCATAGAAATCTTTTTTTTAAAGCCTTTTTAACTGTTATTGCGCCACCTATGCTCCGATCTCCATGAAACTTTGCATGCTTCTTAAGAGTCATCTGACACATGTTTTCTCCAATTTTCGTAAAGTTTTGAGTTTTCGTTTTGGTTTTATAAGCTTTTGGGTATATGTGGCCAAGCCCCTATTGTAAATGGCCCCATTACAGCTAACCGAAGGACAAAATTCAACATTTTTTTGATAATTATTGATCTAGAGAGTCTGGAGAACTGCGCCGCAGTGGTTTGATCGAGATTGAGCGAAAAACCTAGGACTAGTTCGCAAAAGTAGGTTTTTCACATATTTGTGAATAATTAATGAACGGTTTGATTGACAGCAATGGTTCTTGAGGCAAAGTTGTTCATCATGAGGAGATCTATCAAATGACATGCATATTATGTGGATTTGTGAAACACCACGTGATTACAGAGCCATAAAACTCGTTAGCGCCAACTAGTGGCCGATTTGTTTCAAAATTCTTACAGACCTTTAGGACCATGAGTCAAACATGCCCACTGAGTTTCGTTCCTATCGGCCTCCGTTAACCTTGTCTAATAGGTGCTCAAAATTCATAGGTCGATTGCGGCCATGTTTTTTGAGATATGCCAATGTTCTCATAGACCCTTATGGCACATTGGACAGAGACACTGCATACCATTTTTCAGGTTGATTGGACTGACGGTTGCGAAGTTATAGCCATTTTATGTTTTTTCTCAATTATAGCGCCCCCAAGTGGTCAAGCTCCGCAATTTTTTGGATTTCACCAAAGGCTGAGCTTTTACATATGTGTTCTGAGTTTGGTGATGATATGTCATTCTGTTCCAAAGTTATAGCCTTTTTACTAAAAGTGGCCCCGCCTCTTTCGAACGTTTTGGCGCCCCTTTGCGACCGTGAGTCAAAAGTTTAACTTTTTTTTGATAATTATTGATCTAGGGAGTCTGGAGAACTGTGCTGCAGTGGTTTGATCGAGATCGAGTGAATAACCTAGGACTAGTTCGCAAAAGTGGGTTTTTCACATATTTGTGAATATGTAATAAACGACTTGATTGACAGCAAAGGTTCTTGAGGCAAAGTTGCTCAGCATGAGGAGATCTATCATATGGTATGAAGTTCTAGTGTTACTGTGATTTTATGAGCATGTTATCGCAGTTTAAGGCAACTTACTTTTAAAATTTCGTGTTTTTGAAGCCTTTTTAACTGTCATAGCGCCACCTATGGTCCGATCTCCATGAAATTTTACATGCTTCCTAAGAGTCATCTGAGACATGTTTTCACCAAATTTTGTAAAGATTTGAGTTTTTGTTTAGGTTTTATAGGCTTTTGGATATATGTGGCCACGCCCCTTTTCTAAATGACCCCGTTATAGCTGACCAAAGGACAAAATTCAACATTTTTTTGATAATTATTGATCTAGAGAGTCTGGAGAACTGCGCCGCAGTGGTTTGATCGAGATTGAGCGAAAAACCTAGGACTAGTTCGCAAAAGTAGGTTTTTCACATATTTGTGAATAATTAATGAATGATTTGATTGACAGCAATGGTTCTTGAGGCAAAGTTGCTCAGCATGTGGAGATCTATCAAATGATATGC